>NW_022981506.1:0-8416 GCF_902652985.1 Pecten maximus
CGTTTCAAGCCCCCGCCCCAAATTTTTGCTTGGAGTTACGCGTTTTTTTTTTTCCGTACATCAAAAAATTTTTTTTTTAAGATATCTTTTAAAAGTTAAAAGGTTTTTCGTCACCAAAGTAAACAATAGGTGGCGAGTGTTTGCGTCTCGGTGGTTGACACTGGCATTAGGTGAATTAAAAGGGGTTTTGGAACTTAAATAAAGACATCAATCAAAATCGTTTTTTTAGCATAGAAAGGTCCGAGCTGGACTGGTAAGGATTTAATACTGAAATAAAAAAACGCAGGTTTATATTTCATGTAGGGCCCGCGATTTAAAAATCGAGGTGGTGGGCTATGCTGATTGACATCCACGCTGAAACGTCGGCAAGGAGAGGTGATAACAAATTCGATAAAAATTGAGATATTTGATCGACGTTCGTAATTGGTTTCTACTACCACCCCTCAATACCCCGGTAACAAAAATAAATAAAGACATTTTTCCTGATAATTGGGGGGCGTAAAGACATGTGATAGCCGAATATAGAAACATCACTTAGGGCCTAATTTTTTTATAATATATTGTAATTTATTCCAAGACTGAACACCGGGGAAAAAAAGGGCAAAATTACTATATATAAATTATGGGTTTTCTGATATGGATAATAGAGGCTAGTACCTGCGTCCATAATTATTCCTATTAAAATTCCTATAAAATACCATTCCTGCCAATGTGGTAGCTCGTGACTTGACCGTTGGCCTTGGAGAGATGAAGACGTTGATAGATCTATAGACCTAAAAAAGCATAGAAAGATGATTATTTTGTCGTTTTTAAAAGCCTACCAAGTGCTGAGATATTGGTTGTATGGCAGCCTTTCCAGATAGCTGCCAAAAGTGATGGAAACCTCAAGTTGTTAAATTAATTTTGGGCTATTGAACTGGTTTTTTTGGAATAGTTTCATTTTTGTAAAATTCATACCTTTCATGCAGGTTTGACTTGTTTCTTCTGTTCTGGTGGTTTACAAACAGTTTCCACATTTCTTCATGAACAATGTAGACCCTTTGTGTTTTTGTATTTCAGTTATTGCCAAATTTTATTTTAAACTGTAACCCGAGTGTATTATATAATTTTTTTTAATGGCATCTGCTTTCTATTTGAAACCCGGGACCCTCCCAGGTTAAAAATCATAGCTTTTTGTAAGAGGAAAACTACACCTGTAGGGCTTAAAACCCTGGGGGCCAGGTAGCTCAAAAAAAAGTTTAAGTTTATTTTTAAGGGGAGAGTTCGTCCAGAGTTTTTGGGATTTGAAAGGGGGTTTTTTTCCCGGGGTTTCGAGTCCGCCGAAGGTATGGTCCATGAATTTTTTCCAACTCCTGTTTTTATTTCTAATGCAAAAAATTGTTTTTAAAAGCTAAAAAGGGCCATTCTCATGGCATGGTTGAACCCAGGAAACCAATGTTTTAAATCAATGTTAAAATTTGCTCTAGATGTTCAGCACTAGACTTTTTTTTTAATTTGGTTTATTGAAGAAAAGGAAAATAAGAAAAGAGAAATAATTCCAGGTTAGAGTGATGAAATTTGTGTTTGGACCAAGATAACATATCCCCAAATGTGTACATGGTATACTCTCTTGCAGGCTAGTTGGTTAGTAGTTTTACTGGGTTCTTAACCATTCCTAAATGGACTCCGCCTTTTGCCTTTGGGGGATTGTTCTCAACGGGCTCTTCTTCTTTTTAAAAGTAATTTGTGTCTGTCCGGGCTGGACCAACAACTTAATTTTCTAATGTGATCAAAATAGTGTGAAAAGAAAAAAAAAAAAAAAAAAAAAAAAGGGTCATGTTTGCTCCTAAAGGACAACCGAACCAAATACACAAACTCTCTTACCCCGTGTTTTACACACCCACAAACTGCTGACACCATCTGAAGCAATAGATACACCATATTCTGCTTCCATGTTGGTGGAAAACATTGGGATAACAATATCTATTTCATTTGAATCAAATTTTCAATTAAATTCATTCAATTAAAAAAAATATATATATTTGTTACTTACCTGTATAGTTTATTGGTTTGGCATTACACTTAAAAACTCACGGGGAAAATCATTGCCTTTTCAAAACTTCTTTTACTCTATACTTCTGCTGAAAGGCGTAAGAAGAAAACAATAAATGTTACATGAACAGTACTTGATTGAAAAAAAAAAACAGTTCGTTAGTTTTTTTTAGTAGAGGGATTATTTTATTAAAGTATTATAAAGTTTATCTTTTGTTAGAGCTAGGAGGGAATTAAGAAACGTCCAGTGGTTTAATTTTGTTTTGTAGTTTTGCAATGTTTTATTAAACCCTTTGGTAAGTGCATATTGTAAAAATTATATAAAAAAAAAAGCATGTTAAGCCATTACTGGGTTTATATAGATTTCTGGGGAACTACCTTGGCGGGGACGATTTTTTCATTATTAAATTGTTAAAAAACAAAAGATACCAAGTAGTTTTAGGAAGATGGTCACAATATGGTTCATTGCCTTGTGAAGATTTATTTTTGGAAAAAATTGGAATGTCTCGAGTTAGACTAAATCAAGGATGTTGTTACCGACTCCCCGCATTTTTTGAAAATAACATGTGACATGGGGAAAAAAGGTTTAGTACGTTATGTGCATTGTTATTTTCACTTGCACTTAAATTTCTTTATTCCGACGAGGGTTGAGTCAAAAACTTTTCTGTAATTTCCATCAAAAAAAAGTTGTTGTGGCAAAGGTCATATTACAGTACTTGCACATCAATGTTAGGTGATGGATTAAATTATATTTTGAACCTAACCACAAGGATTTAAATCCCTATAATATTTATACACCCAAGTAAAATAGTTCCATTACAGAGAAAGAAAAAAACTGTGTTTATATAAAAAAAGTCCAAAAAACAAAAAATGTCATTGCTGGGATTGTTATTATTGAAGGCCCAATTTTAAAGGTAGGAAAAAAAAAACTGGGAAGGTTGTTAAATGATAACCCCCCCAATCTTAAGTTTTTCTTGTTAAAATCCTCTAATCATTAAACAAGAGTTTCTTTGTTTATAACACGTTTCTGGTCAAAGGAAAGTTTACAAACTAATCAAATGTCCCAAAATTTTTTGGCCCTATGTGTTTCGGAATTGTTTTTTGTTTATTTTATTTTATACTGGTTTTTTTGTCACACAATTTTAATAATTTTCCACCAAATTTTAAAAATTGTGCACTGGACTTCGTTTCTGTTGAAAACTATGCAAGTATATAATCTGAACATACAAAGAATCAATGGTGATTGTCCACCGTTTCCACTTCATTTGGCGATTTAAAAACATTAAAAGTCACTGATCAGTTTCAAGTATTAATGACAGAAGTAGGCCGTGGGAGAACGCAAATTATTTCTCATTTATATGTCCAATAGTATCCGATGCCATACATAAAAAAAACATTCAAGAACAGTTCGGCTATGGTCCAAGAAATGGGGTTTTTTATAAATGTATAGGTTTGTAGAAGAAGATCAGCCAATTTTGTGGCCAAAGCCATAACCTGTATAAGATCACCGCCCATTTTCCCGACCACCCAAAAATATTAATTACCGCCTCACGTTGAGTTTTCAATGGACTTGATTATGTTTAAGCGATAATGGAAAGGGAAAGCCACTTCAAAAGTCCGCCCAGTATGTTTATTTAAATATTTTGGGGAAGGGGAGGTCCCCCCCCGTCCAACAGTACACGTCCTAAAAAAAAAACCCAGGAAAAATAAAAGAAGGCCAGTGTTTTTTTTTTTTAGGGTCTCCCCCACGTGAAAAACCACCGATAGACCCGGGTCGCTAGATAATATAGAAAGCAAGACACGAAAAGAGGAAAATAGTTTGAAGATCCAAAGAGTTTCCGGGGGGACAAGGGGAACAGAAAGAGAGAGGAGAAAGTCGTTGTAAAAAAAATATTCCGTTAATAAACTAATTAAGAATACCACCGTCTTCTAACCCTCCCGATTACCAATTAGATGATATGGAGAGTCTAAAAAAATTCACAAAATACCATTGCTAGCCCGTGATTGTCGAAGAGAATTATCGAAAAGAAGAAATTTTATAAAAAGAACCCAGAATTCGTTTGTAAATGTGAAATAGATTTAAAAGTTTTTTGGGTTTAAATCCCTGACCAGCTTTTTATTTAATTTCACGTGGGTCCTTGGACTGTGAACGGCTGTTTTACAAGTCTCCATCCAATTGTCCGACAAACTACGTACGTTATCAGAAATAGAAATACAATTTCCTGTTTGCTCATAATCAATACCGTCTAAGTAGCGCGTGGTTTAAGTCAAGTGGCATGTCCGGATGCTCAAAAGCTTCGTGCTTACTGATATCGGGGACACGTGCATCGTACGTAACAATCCTCCTCTCGTCACCATTAACTCCGGGAAATATTTACCGGACAATAGATCTGTTACTTCCGTCCGACTGATCATACTTAGCCATGCATGACTTTTAGTTTCCTTATTTATCAATATACAAACGTACATATCAGGGATTGAACACGTTTATTGTTCTGTGTACAATTTCCATCATATAATTCTTTCTAGGGAAGGCCCTGGTTTTCCAACCCTACGACGGCATCTGATATTATACACGCCAGCATGATTCATAACCATAAGTATTATCGGAACTGAAACAAGTCTGGCGTGGTTATATTTGTGGGGAGGATGTGTGTCTGATTACACAAGAAAACACTAGATTTGTACTGTAATACCTACAAATTGAACATGTGTCATTAAAAAATAACACTTGAAGATAATGATAAAAACCTAAAGTTTGGAATATATCAGCATTATTAACCATAAATTAATCTACCCACTGTTTTAAAAGTTCAATATATCAGCTGAGACATTATGGCAAGAACACAACATATCTTTCATTGTTGTCCCCAGGTCCGCGTGAGTTTATAAACACCCAGTAGCTGACAAAACACATGGAATTAGAACCATAGTAATTATTTACAAAGTAACACACATTTCCCAACAAACACTGACCCTTTAATCAAAAAGACTCAAAAACATATATTTCCTCTTTTCAAAAGTCAAATAATGCCTGCATGTTAACCTTACCGATTGTACACGTAAACAAAAATTAAAAAAAATAATATCTTAATCTTGGGCATATCAAATGTCAATAGTTGGTAATTATGTTATTGCCAGTGACCTTAAAAACTTCCATAGCAAATTGTAGTTGATATCGGGGCCAATCATAAGGCAAGACTTTTAAAAGGGTATTGTGTTTTTTGTAACGTCCCTTGGATCTATTTTTCTACATTCTTTTCGTCCTTATTGTTCCTCTATCTTGATAGGATGAAACAGCGAAAAGGAAAACACCGTTTTTTTCAATCCCAAAATGACAATGTTCAACACTGAATAGAGCTAATCCGTGGTCAGTGAAGCTTGTGTGGTATGCGTCATGGTTTTTTGGCCGAACTGTTTGGTTTCCCAGACATATAAAGTTTTAACCTGGAATTTTCCCCCCCATTGCATCTCGGAAATTCCCCGTTAGGTGATCCCCCTTCTGATTTAGTAGCCTGAATTATGAAGACGTTGTGAACTAAATATGACTGGGTCCATGGTATCGAATTTGAGGAGAAAGCGTAAATCGATGTATGTTAGGTAACGCCCAACAAATCAAACAGACTTTCTTGCTTAAAAAAATCAATCGGGTTTGTTTTTGATTGTTTTGAATTTTAAAAAAACATTCCCAAAAAAGCCCCAAAACTTATGAAAAGAAAAAATTTGATTGAAAAATTAAAATTTTTAAAAATGCCCCTTTTTCCACAGATTAAAAAGGTGCCCAAAACCCCAAAATTTTTTATTTTGGGGGAAAAACTTTTCCCTTGGGGAAAATTTCCCCAAAAAAAAACAAAAAAACTTAGAGTCACAATGGGGGAAAAAATTTTAAAAACCCCAAATTTTTTGATTATTTCACACCCAAATTTTTCCCTTTTTTTTAAAGAAAAAACTTTTTTAAAATTTATCCCCCTTTTTTTAAAAAAAAAAACCCAAAGGGTTTTTGGGGGGAATTTTTTTGCATAGGAAATCACAAAACAAAAAATTAAAAACCCCCCAAACTCTATCTATCAAAGGGGCCAAAGGCCCCCCATTGCCGAACTTTCCCAAATTTAGTCCCCCCGGGTTTTTTTTAGTGGGGTTTTAAAAAGTGGGGTTTTTAAGTTTTTTTAAATTTTGGGCAAAAACCCTCTTAAATTTCTTGTCCAAAATTAAAAAACAAAAATATCAGAATTTTTCCCGTAAAAAAACAAATTTGTTTTTTTTGTTTTTTGTTGCTAAATTTTTAAAAACCCAAAATATATATATATTTTTTTTTTTGTATTTTCTGTTTGGGGTGACCATTTGGAATTGTTGTCTCCCTTGGTTTTGTATTGGATGTGAATCATTACCAGACATATATGTATATGTTATTACCAATGGAGTTTGAATGATTTATTGGCATATAATGGTTTTATATACCAGAGACATATATCTCTGTTATAATACTTAAATGAGAGTTTTCTAACAGCAGTTTCCACTGTAGGTATATGACCACTTATAGTCAAAGGATCAAAACATGACATATTGAATACATCCAATTATTTCCATTGATTCCTTTCAACCATACTTTTATTTGAAAGTCCAAATAACTTGCTGCTGCTTTCGCTTCAGAAAGTGTATTCTAACCATTATTGAATAGCATATGCGTCCTGTATGTGGATTTTAAATTGATGTGTTGTGTTATGATAAAATGTAATGATAAATTTAAACAGTGGAAGAAACATCACCAGGTACATCATACACATTGTAAGTCTGATTTGAATTGTAATTCTTGGTGGGATATTATAATGTATACGCCATTGTAGATGTGGATTTATACAACTGGAAATGTCAATTCAAAGAAAAATATCTCTAGAAATTACACCAAAATAATGAATAGATCTGTCTATTTTTGTACTCTTAAAGAATATTTGTAAAAAAAGGTTAGAATTAAATATGTTTCCTTAAAAACTCTCAACCTAATGTGTAATTAAAGAATATATAGAACAGCCTTATATGGAACAACTTTTTTTTATCTATGTTGCAATAAATTGAATAAGTCCAATTCTTTTCCAGTAGCTTTTAAAGCATATGATTATGCCAGTTTAGAGTAGGTACTACATATACAGTAGATTCTCTACAGTAGGCCTAAGCTTATAATTTATATTACCTATAGTATTCTACATTGTGTTTATCTAGATCTACCAGTATTTTGCAGAAAAAATGTGAACTTTACTGTAAATTATTTTACTTTAGAAGAAATAATAGCATATCTTTATTATTATTTTTTTAAATATTATTTAAATGAGAGAAAAAAATTGCAGTTCCAATAATATGATAATTAATGTTGCCACTGGCAGTGATAAAAACAGTTTCAATAATATCTTTTTTGAGCTAGATTTCTACATGTCTCAAATTCAAAATTAGATTTTAAGTGCAAAATAAAAACTATTTGTTGGCGGAGGAATAACCAGATCAACCAATTTACCAATTGTGTGTATTGAATCTTGGCTGTGTTGACTTGCGGCTTTGTTGATAGTTGAAGCAGACGACCATTGAAATGTGACCTTTCATGACCTGACCTTTGACAGTCCGTTAACTATCGGTAATTTTCGACATACCGATTATGCAACCGGGAACTGTCGGTACTTTCCGTCCACAATCAATTGCAATCGCAACATCTCGGTTACTTTCCGACAATCTTCGGAAATATGCCGAATGTTCCCAGTTCCGTCCTCGAAACCATAACTGGAGCTTTATTTTATTCAAACCCTATAAGGGATATTTTTTTTTATAAAATAATAGCATTATGAACACACCAACTGGATTGTACGTTATATAGCATTTTGTTCGGCGTCGTCCGTCGTAAACAATTAACATTTTCAACTTCTTCAGAATAACCAACAGGCCCAGAGACCTGGTATTCGGTGTGTCGCATGCTGTTTGTTCAAGTCGATGACATTGACCTTCATTTAAGGTCACAGGGGTCAAATATGCTAAAATCTTAAAACAACTCCTTGATAAGCAAAAGGCCCAGAGACCCAACATTAGGTCTGTAGCATGCTCGGACGAAGGGCTACCAAGTTTGTTCAAATGGACGACCTTGACCTTCATTCTAGGTCACAGGGGTCAAATATGCTAAATTCTTTAAGCAACTTCTTCCTGATAACCAAGAGGCCCTAATGTTAGGTCTGTAGTATGCTGGGATAAAGGGCTACCAAGTTTATTCAAATGGATGACCTTGACTTTCATTCAAGGTCACAGGGGCCAAATATGCTAAAATATATCATAACTCAGGTGACCGTTAAGGCCCTTGGGCCTATTGTTATGTTAACAGTTTCTACAGACATCTGCACCGGACTACCTT
>NW_022981507.1:0-8681 GCF_902652985.1 Pecten maximus
ATCGCTCGTCAACGAAACGGTCACACCTCGTACGACCAGTACTCATACACAAGTAGCAGATCTTACGTATTTAACATTTTAGATGTATTTCGGATAAGAACACCCAGTCTCCTGGGCTAGCCATGGGGCGACGTATTCACACAAATCCCTGGGGCTCACACATTGGTAAACCAGGACTCAATCTAAGGATATTGTTGTGGATCGTAATAAGGGGTAGTTGATGGAATGCACGCGGATATTTACATAAAGGGGAAATGAGTCAGACCGGAACTATTAACTTAGTTTATGATATTATAGAGCATGATATCATTCAACCTGTCCTATCTCACGCGCCGATCTATCACAGCCGTTCATCGTCCATGAAAAACCAACCCGGTATATTTTACCATCAATAAGTATCCCAGTTAATCAATTTAACCCCAATACATATTCCAGTTAATAAATTGATCATCAATAAGTATTCCAGTTTATCAATTTAACATCAATAATATTTCAGTTTATCAATTTAACACCGATAAGTATTCCAGTTAATACATTTACCACCAATAAATATTCCAGTTAAAAAAATTGATCACCGATAAGTATTCAAGCTAATCAATTTATCACCTATAAATATTTCAGTTAATCAATTTAACGCCAATAAGTGTTCAAGCTAATCAATTTAACGCAAATAAATATTCCTGTTTACAATTTACCACCAATAAGTATATCAGTCAATTTAACGCCAATAAGTATTTCAGTCAATTTAACGCCAATAAGTATTTCAGTTAATCAATTTAACACCAATATCTGTATCAGCTAAAATGCTACATCCAGACAAGACGAGAGCGACATTATCTACTTCCGGAAGACTACTTTTTGGCCACCTTCCCCCCAACACCAATCATATTAGTCACCATTATATATTATATAGTCTCAAGTCCTACCTGCTCGGGTATAGATAATGAATCTTTTGTGTTGACGGGCGAATCATCTCTATCTTAATTTAAGGACAGCATGTCATTCGATAAAGAAATTTCAAAATGATAAACTGAAAACTGCCGGATCTCATTGAAAAAACAAAAGGCGCATGGGGAGGGTATCTCGCTGACCTGCCAGTAAAGTAACTATATATACTCGTAACATAATCACAATGTGTGGAAGCTTTCCTCCATTTACTTACAATTTGGTACAAGTCTGTCATATGGTTCATTTTCATCCTTATATGAAAACAGGCCAAGTTCAACACTCGAACAAATTTTGTAGCGATTTATCCTAGTAGCGTGACCCCTGTAACCTTGAACGCATGTCAAGGTCGTCTATTTTAAGATCCTGACCTAGGCTACATATAGCGGTAGTCGTGGCTAAAAAAACAGGTAAAATATCACGTGATCCCTGTGATTCCCACAGCACCAAACAAATCGCCATGGTCCATTGGCGAGCTGACCATTGTGAACCATTGTGTAATTTTTAGTGATAATGGGGGGGGGGGGGGGGGGGGGTCTGCGAGGGGTCTTGGGGCCGCCAAGGCATTTTTAAGGCCATGAAAAAAATTCATCCTCCGAAAAGGGCGGTGGGGGGGGGGGGGGGGGGGGGGGGGGGGGGGGGTAGAGTGGTGTCCTGACCCCAAGGATTCCCCACCCCCACCCCCACCCCCACCCCCGCCTTTGATCTGCTAGTGAATACCGTATGAAATAAAGTAAAGTTGACAAAATCCAAAGGGAATTTTACACCACCCATCCATGTATGTCTGTTGTCGACACGGCAGTTCATTATACATTGAATGACACGGAGTAAATTTTCTATCTCAACATTATGTCATTTTACTAATTAATGCTTTATATAAAATATGCATTTAATGTTGAAAATATCTTTCAAATACGGTCAAGAAAAAATTATTGGTAATAAGACACATAACAAAAGTATGAAAATATAGCTGTTGATGATTTGGTTTGCTTTGTTTAACGTCCTATTAACAGCCAGGGTCATTTAAGGACGTGCCAGGAGGTGGAGGAAAGCCGGAGTACCCGGAGAAAAACCACCGGCCTACGGTCAGTACCCGGCAACTGCCCCGCGTAGGTTTCGAACTCGCAACCCAGAGGTGGAGGGCTAGTGTTAAAGTGTCGGGACACCTTAACCACTCGGCTATCGCGGCCCCCTGTTGATGATTCGAACTCGGGTACTCCCGATTACTAAACGATGGCTTTACCATACGAGCTTTGTAGACTTATGGGAATGTGAAGTTTATGTTAACAGCTATAGGTAGTCTACGTAATGCTAGATTAAAATATTCTATAAACTACGATTGTTTTTAATTTTGTGATACATTGTTACGGAGGACCACTTTTTAAGAATAGGATTTTAGTTGTCTTTATGTACACAGACATTGTAAAAATTAGTTTTACGATGCGCTTTATGTCAAAAAATTATTTAAATACGGGAAAACACCCACGCAAGTTGCAAATAGCCCGATGATGCAACTTAACGGTCATTTAATGAAATATCCATTGCAGGTAACAAACAATGCTTTTCGAAAATAAGAATATTTATATGTTTGAGATTTAAGGTTTGCTTTTTAAAAAAAACTAAGTTTTTGAACAGGACAAAGTGAGCCATACTTCTCTGGTAACCCTTCATCCTAGCTTGTTACAGGCCCAATATCACCTTGGCCTGTCTGTTATTCAGAAGAGGTCACATGAACATTTAACCACAACGATTAATAGAGATGATGTCGTTAAGGCCAATTCTGACAGGTGAGTCTGACAGGTGAGTCTGACAGGTGAGTCAAACATAAAGCAAAATGGAGAATATTAAGGCAATTCTTCAGGCATGTTTCATCGTTGCAGTACGAAGCACGTTTCTGACCAATTTTATTTAATATTAATGTGTTATGATATCTCAGATAATGGAAGAACAGCGGAGAAGCGGAGATTTATTGACGTATAACCTTTGATTTATTGACATATGACCTTTGATTTATTGACGTATAACCTTTGATTTATTGACATATGACCTTTGATTTATTGACATATGACCTTTGATTTATTGACATATGAACTTTGATTTATTGCCATATGACCTTCGATTTATTGACGAATGACCTTCAATTTATCGACATATAACCTTTGATTTATTGACATATGACCTTTGATTAATTGACATATTAACTTTGATTTATTGACATATGACCTTTGATTTATTGACATATGACCTTTGATTTATTGACATATGACCTTCGATTTATTGACATACATGTATGACCTTTGATTTATTGACACTATGGATGATAATTTGTGAACCGTTTTGAGATAGATACAGCGGTATATAAGAACTTCAAATTATTACAGTTTACATGACCTTTTTGCATATGACCTTCGACTTATATTTTTCATCACTTTAAATTAAAAAAAAAGATAATATTTTGTTCGTAACATGTGTGACGTTACAATTTGACCAAATTATGATGTTTGTAGCAACCTGAGAGAAAACCCAAGAGGTATTTTTTGAATATCCAAAAGGTCCCAGGCGCCTGTGCTGTGGCCTATTTAGTGTTGTCCATCTGAGGTGTACGTCAGGGTTCCCTTTTTATCAGATATATATCAAAACAATGTCGTAAGATGATATTATATTCTCAATAGTCTGATTTGATGTAGATTATGAACTCAAATAAAAAGATAAATAGTGTACAGTGAATACGTAACACAATTTTAAGACAAGGAAATATTTTTCAAAAATTAGGCACATTTTTATTATGTATTTTTTTAAGAAAGTGATACACCATATTCTGGTTCTTGTACAAAAAAAAACTGTTTTTAAAATCTTAAAATAAAAAATAAAAATAAAAATGAAAAATAAAAAATAAATTTGTAATCATTTCGCATATTGTGTTGAGTAATGATGGTCAGAAAAATAGGAAACCGGTTAATTTGTCATTTAAACGTCAAATTGCAGGACGGTCTATCTGAGAACAAGAGTTCCAGCAGGGATAATGGCGCCCACCATTCGAAGGACTTAATTGGTTATATGTAAGACTGGTCTTTTATCTACTTTTCTTGTCTTTTTCCTTTTCCGTTTGATTATTTAATAACAAGCGGAACCTACAAATGAGATCATAAAGGAGTCTGAGAAGAACTTTCTGTAAACAGGAAAGGACGATAACAAACTTCAACTGTCAAAATCAAAGATGGCTGCTTTTCGGCCATTTTGTTATTCAAATCAAACTCAAAATTAAATGTGTACAAGGAACCGAGGGGTACCTACACATCAAGTTTGAGGAAAATGCCTCCAGTACCTTGCAAGAAAGCTTGAGAGTGATAGCAAACTTCGACTGTCAAAATCCAGGTTGGCCACCTGTTAGCCATTTTGTTTTCCAAACAGTCTCCAAATTCAATATACATAACTAGGGATGAAAGGAAAGCGACATACAAAAGTTACGAATGATCCATTGAGTCCTGTTTAAAAAAAAATAGCGGTTATAAATTTCAACCTGTCAGAAAGGCGACCATTTTCTTTGCCGACCAGTCTAAAAATTCAAAATGAACAACTACCGACTGAGGAGATCCTACAGATGAAAGCCGAGAAAGTTCAAAAGGAACTTTATGAGAAATAGCGGTCATGATTTAAACTTCAATTTGTCGAAATTCAAAATGGCCGCCTTGTCGGCCATCTTGTTTCCAATCAGTCTCAAAATTGAACATGCACAACTACAGGACACGTGGAACCTACATATGAAAGTTGAGACAGATCCATTCAGTTTTGTTTTCTATGAGTTGGCGGCCGAGAGGTGATTTGAATGGCCCACCATCTGACATCTGATGTTCAGATGGTGGGTAGAAGGTGTTGGGGAAAAATCCAATAATTTTAGGGACCATGTTCATATCTTATAACGAAAATGTATAAACTTATCCAATTATTGTGTGTCAATAATATTGGCGAAATTCGTAATTTAGCATGATATGTTTATGATGCCAAAAAATTCATAGTGTAATTAGCATACTATAGATATGTCAGCTGTATTCTATAATTTTTGTGTGGTTCAGATGTAGTCATACGTCATCAGAAACCTTGGCTAGAGAAGATGTAGTCATACGTCATCAGAAACCTTGGCTAGCGAAGATGTAGTCATACGTCATCAGAAACCTTGGCTAGCGAAGATGTAGTCATACGTCATCAGAAACCTTGGCTAGCGAAGATGTAGTCATACGTCATCAGAAGCCTTGGCTAGCGAAGATGTAGTCATACGTCATCAGAAACCTTGCCTAACGAAGATGTAGTCATACGTCATCAGAAACCTTGGCTAGAGAAGATGTAGTCATACGTCATCAGAAGCCTTGGCTAGCGAAGATGTAGTCATACGTCATCAGAAACCTTGGCTAGTGAAGATGTAGTCATACGTCATCAGAAACCTTGGCTAGCGAAGATGTAGTCATACGTCATCAGAAACCTTGCCTAACGAAGATGTAGTCATACGTCATCAGAAACCTTGGCTAGAGAAGATGTAGTCATACGTCATCAGAAGCCTTGGCTAGCGAAGATGTAGTCATACGTCATCAGAAACCTTGGCTAGCGAAGATGTAGTCATACGTCATCAGAAGCCTTGGCTAGCGAAGATGTAGTCATACGTCATCAGAAACCTATGTTAGCGAAGATGTAGTCATACGTCATCAGAAACCTTGGCTAGAGAAGATGTAGTCATACGTCATCAGAAACCTTGGCTAGCGAAGATGTAGTCATACGTCATCAGAAACCTTGGCTAGCGAAGATGTAGTCATACGTCATCAGAAACCTTGGCTAGCGAAGATGTAGTCATACGTCATCAGAAACCTTGCCTAACGAAGATGTAGTCATACGTCATCAGAAACCTTGGCTAGCGAAGATGTAGTCATACGTCATCAGAAGCCTTGGCTAGCGAAGATGTAGTCATACGTCATCAGAAACCTTGGCTAGCGAAGATGTAGTCATACGTCATCAGAAGCCTTGGCTAGCGAAGATGTAGTCATACGTCATCAGAAACCTATGTTAGCGAAGATGTAGTCATACGTCATCAGAAACCTTGGCTAGAGAAGATGTAGTCATACGTCATCAGAAGCCTTGGCTAGAGAAGATGTAGTCATACGTCATCAGAAACCTTGGCTAGCGAAGATGTAGTCATACGTCATCAGAAACCTTGGCTAGCGAAGATGTAGTCATACGTCATCAGAAACCTTGGCTAGCGAAGATGTAGTCATACGTCATCAGAAGCCTTGGCTAGCGAAGATGTAGTCATACGTCATCAGAAACCTTGCCTAGCGAAGATGTAGTCATACGTCATCAGAAACCTTGGCTAGAGAAGATGTAGTCATACGTCATCAGAAGCCTTGGCTAGCGAAGATGTAGTCATACGTCATCAGAAAACCCTTGGCTAGCGAAGATGTAGTCATACGTCATCAGAAACCTTGGCTAGCGAAGATGTAGTCATACGTCATCAGAAACCTATGTTAGCGAAGATGTAGTCATACGTCATCAGAAACCTTGGCTAGAGAAGATGTAGTCATACGTCATCAGAAGCCTTGGCTAGCGAAGATGTAGTCATACGTCATCAGAAACCTTGGCTAGCGAAGATGTAGTCATACGTCATCAGAAACCTTGGCTAGCGAAGATGTAGTCATACGTCATCAGAAACCTTGCCTAACGAAGATGTAGTCATACGTCATCAGAAACCTTGGCTAGAGAAGATGTAGTCATACGTCATCAGAAGCCTTGGCTAGCGAAGATGTAGTCATACGTCATCAGAAACCTTGGCTAGCGAAGATGTAGTCATACGTCATCAGAAGCCTTGGCTAGCGAAGATGTAGTCATACGTCATCAGAAACCTATGTTAGCGAAGATGTAGTCATACGTCATCAGAAACCTTGGCTAGAGAAGATGTAGTCATACGTCATCAGAAGCCTTGGCTAGAGAAGATGTAGTCATACGTCATCAGAAACCTTGGCTAGCGAAGATGTAGTCATACGTCATCAGAAACCTTGGCTAGCGAAGATGTAGTCATACGTCATCAGAAACCTTGGCTAGCGAAGATGTAGTCATACGTCATCAGAAGCCTTGGCTAGCGAAGATGTAGTCATACGTCATCAGAAACCTTGCCTAGCGAAGATGTAGTCATACGTCATCAGAAACCTTGGCTAGAGAAGATGTAGTCATACGTCATCAGAAGCCTTGGCTAGCGAAGATGTAGTCATACGTCATCAGAAACCTTGGCTAGCGAAGATGTAGTCATACGTCATCAGAACCTTGGCTAGCGAAGATGTAGTCATACGTCCATCAGAAACCTTGCCTAACGAAGATGTAGTCATACGTCATCAGAAACCTTGGCTAGCGAAGATGTAGTCATACGTCATCAGAAACCTTGGCTAGCGAAGATGTAGTCATACGTCATCAGAAGCCTTGGCTAGCGAAGATGTAGTCATACGTCATCAGAAACCTATGTTAGCGAAGATGTAGTCATACGTCATCAGAAACCTTGGCTAGAGAAGATGTAGTCATACGTCATCAGAAGCCTTGGCTAGAGAAGATGTAGTCATACGTCATCAGAAACCTTGGCTAGCGAAGATGTAGTCATACGTCATCAGAAACCTTGGCTAGCGAAGATGTAGTCATACGTCATCAGAAGCCTTGCCTAGCTATTTAGGAGTTAAGCTCAGGTATAATGATAAATTCAATGATATGCAGAGACAATTAGCTGATCAAGGCCGGAAGTCTATGTTTGCTCTCCTTACCAGTTATTCTAATATGAGTTTTAATTGTACAACATTATTACATCTGTTTGATACATATGTTTGTAGTATAATGAATTACGCTTGCTTTAAGTTTTGTTATTAGGATTATGTTGTATATTAATTATACCTATACATTTGAGCTCATCATTTGCAGTAAATCATACTTTTGGGAATATAATTCCATCTTACAGCATGCCATTTATTTAATTTGTTTTATTTAAATAAAAAAAAAGTGAACGCTGTCGTACACCTCTAGTTGGCAACACTAAGTATTCATAGCGCAGGCCCCTGGGACCTTTTGGATTTTTCAAACATGCCTCATCGGTTGTCTCTAAGCTAACTACAAATATCATCTGCTTTTGGTCAATTTGGTTCGTGGGCATTTATTTTTTAATTACCTCCCTTTGAAAAAAAAAAAAATTTCACGTGATCGAATGACATCTCGTTACTAGCTTATTTTGTATGTATAAATGTTGTTTGTTGTAAGATGCTATTTGACACTGAAAAAACACAGTAAGAGCTATACATCCACAGCTTGGTAAAGTACGCACCCAGTGACCGATTCACGTGCTCCGTTGACCGAGAAAATGAAATGCCAGGTCTTTCAGAAAAAAAGTTATTTAATTAGCATCAATTACCTCGTGGACGTTTTCAGCAAATATTTTGTACGTATCTATTCTGGCGTAAGTTTTTATAGTTGTGTACGTCGCCGGAACCAGCAGGGGGCACACACGTGCGGGTCAGGAGGGATGGGAATATCGTGTAAAGCTGGTAGAGAACTAGGCCAGATCGGGGGATCATGTTGATATACCGGCCAAGATTTATCCCAGAAGTACGAAGTACTTGAACAAGACGAGATAGTTTTTGACAAGTTGCAACGCAGAAGTTTTGAAAAGAAAAAGGGGGGCGTATGTTTGGGGGGCGACCCGGCGTACCGACCCTCGTTTG
>NW_022981508.1:0-8456 GCF_902652985.1 Pecten maximus
AGTTAGACTAGTTAACATTATATAGAGGTCAGAGTAGTTGTCCTTGCCAAGTTAGACTAGCTAACATTATATAGAGGTCAGGAATATTTGTCCTTGCCAAGTTAGACTAGTTAACATTATATAGAGGTCAGGAATATTTGTCCTTGCCAAGTTAGACTAGTTAACATTATATAGAGGTCAAGAATAGTTGTCCTTGCCAAGTTAGACTAGTTAACATTATATAGAGGTCAGGAATAGTTGTCCTTGCCAAGTTAGACTAGTTAACATTATATAGAGGTCAGGAATAGTTGTCCTTACCAAGTTAGACTAGCTAACATTATATAGAGGTCAGGAATAGTTGTCCTTACCAAGTTAGACTAGTTAACATTATATAGAGGTCAGGAATAGTTGTCCTTGCCAAGTTAGACTAGTTAACATTATATAGAGGTCAGAGTAGTTGTCCTTGCCAAGTTAGACTAGCTAACATTATATAGAGGTCAGGAATATTTGTCCTTGCCAAGTTAGACTAGTTAATGTTATATAGAGGTCAGGAATAGTTGTCCTTACCAAGTTAGACTAGTTAACATTATATAGAGGTCAGGAATAGTTGTCCTTGCCAAGTTAGACTAGTTAACATTATATAGAGGTCAGGAATAGTTGTCCTTGCCAAGTTAGACTAGTTAACATTATATAGAGGTCAGGAATATTTGTCCTTGCCAAGTTAGACTAGTTAACATTATATAGAGGTCAGGAATAGTTGTCCTTGCCAAGTTAGACTAGTTAACATTATATAGAGGTCAGGAATAGTTGTCCTTGCCAAGTTAGACTAGTTAACATTTCCAAGCCAAGGTTTTGTTGTAGATATCTGGACATAATCAATACTCAATCCTCGATACTGTTTTATAACTAGTGATTTTGACTTTCAGGACAGTAATGGTGACACTGCCCTCAATTATGCAGCACAGTATGGCTATGACGCTGTGGTGGACGTCCTTATACAGGTCTGGAATCTTATTTTACCTGTCTATAGAGACCCACTAAATACATAGTACAATAATTGAGCAGTTATTCTGACATTAGATTTCAATGTGGGACCACCCATATGAAATGTATAACTATTGTTTGTTAAACAACTGTTCATCTGCTGAGAGAGGCCATTCTTTCTATCAGATGTAGGTGTTCCTATGTAGATAAACCATCCTAATCCCCTAATATAACACAAGGACACAACTGCCGTGACACAGACCGACCCATTATTCAGCTTCCTGAGAAACAGAAATAGACAGGAAGCATCGAACCCCACACCTTGGATCTTCATTTTAAGTTAATTGGCCGGGGCACCAACCATTGTGGTAGTGATAAAACCACTGTGTGGTATAAAGGAGAAAATCTGCTTCCTTAATGTTATAATCACTGTTCTATCCTTAATGTTATAATCACTATTCTATCCTTTAATGTTATAATCACTGTTCTATCCTATAATGTTATAATCACTGTTCTGTCCTATAATGTTATAATCACTGTTCTGTCCTATAATGTTATAATCACTGTTCTGTCCTATAATGTTATAATCACTGTTCTGTCCTATAATGTTATAATCACTATTCTATCCTATAATGTTATAATCACTGTTCTATCCTATAATGTTATAATCACTATTCTATCCTTTAATGTTATAATCACTGTTCTATCCTATAATGTTATAATCACTGTTCTGTCCTATAATGTTATAATCACTGTTCTATCCTATAAGGTTATAATCACTGTTCTGTCCTATAATGTTATAATCACTGTTCTATTCTATAATGTTATAATCACTGTTCCATCCTTTAATGTTATAATCACTGTTCTATCCTTTAATGTTATAATCACTGTTCTATCCTATAATGTTATAATCACTATTCTATCCTTTAATGTTATAATCACTGTTCTGTCCTATAATGTTATAATCACTGTTCTATCCTATAATGTTATAATCACTATTCTATCCTATAATATTATAATCACTGTTCTATCCTATAATGTTATAATCACTGTTCTATCCTTTAATGTTATAATCACTGTTCTATCCTTTAATGTTATAATCACTGTTCTGTCCTATAATGTTATAATCACTGTTCTATCCTATAATGTTATAATCACTGTTCTATCCTTTAATGTTATAATCACTGTTCTATCCTATAATGTTATAATCACTGTTCTGTCCTATAATGTTATAATCACTATTCTAGCCTTTAATGTTATAATCACTGTTCTATCCTTTAATGTTATAATCACTGTTCTATCCTATAATGTTATAATCACTGTTCTATCCTTTAATGTTATAATCACTGTTCTGTCCTATAATGTTATAATCACTATTCTAGCCTTTAATGTTATAATCACTGTTCTATCCTATAATGTTATAATCACTGTTCTGTCCTATAATGTTATAATCACTATTCTAGCCTTTAATGTTATAATCACTGTTCTATCCTTTAATGTTATAATCACTGTTCTATCCTATAATGTTATAATCACTGTTCTATCCTTTAATGTTATAATCACTGTTCTATCCTATAATGTTATAATCACTGTTCTGTCCTATAATGTTATAATCGCTGTTCTGTCCTATAATATTATAATCACTGTTCTATCCTATAATCACTATTCTAGCCTTTAATGTTATAATCACTGTTCTATCCTTTAATGTTATAATCACTGTTCTATCCTATAATGTTATAATCACTATTCTATCCTGTTATTTCCATCCTATAATGTTATAATCACTGTTCTATCCTTTAATGTTATAATCACTGTTCTATCCTGTTATTTCCGTCCTTTAATGTTATAATCACTGTTCTATCCTATAATGTTATAATCACTGTTCTATCCTTTAATGTTATAATCACTGTTCTATCCTTTAATGTTATAATCACTGTTCTATCCTATAATGTTATAATCACTATTCTATCCTTTAATGTTATAATCACTGTTCTATCCTATAATGTTATAATCACTGTTCTATCCTATAATGTTATAATCACTATTCTATCCTTTAATGTTATAATCACTATTCTATCCTATAATGTTATAATCGCTGTTCTGTCCTATAATATTATAATCACTGTTCTATCCTTTAATGTTATAATCACTGTTCTGTCCTATAATGTTATAATCACTATTCTGTCCTATAATATTATAATCACTGTTCTATCCTTTAATGTTATAATCACTGTTCTGTCCTATAATGTTATAATCACTATTCTATCCTATAATGTTATAATCGCTGTTCTGTCCTATAATGTTATAATCACTGTTCTATCCTATAATGTTATAATCACTATTCTATCCTATAATGTTATAATCACTATTCTATCCTTTAATGTTATAATCACTGTTCTATCCTTTAATGTTATAATCACTGTTCTATCCTGTTATTTCCATCCTATACTGTTATAATCACTGTTCTATCCTTTAATGTTATAATCACTGTTCTATCCTATAATGTTATAATCACTATTCTAGCCTTTAATGTTATAATCACTGTTCTATCCTGTTATTTCCATCCTATACTGTTATAATCACTGTTCTATCCTTTAATGTTATAATCACTGTTCTATCCTATAATGTTATAATCACTATTCTAGCCTTTAATGTTATAATCACTGTTCTATCCTGTTATTTCCATCCTATACTGTTATAATCACTGTTCTGTCCTATAATGTTATAATCACTGTTCTATCCTTTAATGTTATAATCACTATTCTAGCCTTTAATGTTATAATCACTGTTCTATCCTGTTATTTCCATCCTATACTGTTATAATCACTGTTCTATCCTTTAATGTTATAATCACTGTTCTATCCTATAATGTTATAATCACTGTTCTATCCTTTAATGTTATAATCACTGTTCTATCCTATACTGTTATAATCACTGTTCTATCCTTTAATGTTATAATCACTATTCTACCCTATAATGTTATAATCACTGTTCTATCCTATAATGTTATAATCACTGTTCTATCCTTTAATGTTATAATCACTGTTCTATCCTATAATGTTATAATCACTGTTCTATCCTATAATGTTATAATCACTATTCTATCCTTTAATGTTATAATCACTGTTCTATCCTTTAATGTTATAATCACTGTTCTATCCTATAATGTTATAATCACTATTCTATCCTTTAATGTTATAATCACTGTTCTATCCTTTAATGTTATAATCACTGTTCTATCCTTTAATGTTATAATCACTGTTCTATCCTATAATGTTATAATCACTGTTCTATCCTATAATGTTATAATCACTATTCTATCCTATAATGTTATAATCACTGTTCTATCCTTTAATGTTATAATCACTGTTCTATCCTTTAATGTTATAATCACTATTCTATCCTGTTATTTCCGTCCTTACAGCACAAAGCTGATCCGGCATTCCGTAACCTGAAACAGGAGTCGGCACTTGACCTTGCTGCCCAATACGGCCACGTGGAGGTGGTCAGTCTCCTGGTTGATAAGTTTCCCTATTTGTCCCAGCGACTCATTCCAAATCGATCCCCTCTACATCTGGCCGCAGCGTGTGGTCACAGAAAGATTGTAGAAATCCTGCTGGATGCTGGTTTTGACATCAACACAAAGGTAGGGAAGCCTAACAGAACAAGTGGATGGTGGTTTAGAAATTACTGACCTCATAATGCTACACAATAATAGGATTTTAGTGTACTGATAGAACCTCTTATCTTACTTTACTACAATAATAGGATTTTAGTGTACTGATAGAACCACTTATCTTATTTTACTACAATAATAGGATTTTAGTGTACTGATAGTACCACTTATCTTACTTTACTACAATAATAGGATTTTAATGTACAGATGGTACCACTTATCTTATTTTACTACAATAATAGGATTTTAATGTACAGATGGTACCACTTATCTTACTTTACTACAATAATAGGATTTTAATGTACTGATAGTACCACTTATCTTACTTTACTACAATAATAGGATTTTAATGTACAGATGGTACCACTTATCTTACTTTACTACAATAATAGGATTTTAATGTACTGATAGAACCAATTATCTTACTTTACTACAATTATAGGATTTTAGTGTACTGATAGTACCACTTATCTGACTTTACTACAATAATAGGATTTTAATGTACTGATAGAACCACTTATCTTACTTTACTATGATAATAGGATTTTAGTGTACTGATAGTACCACTTATCTTACTTTACTACAATAATAGGATTTTAATGTACTGATAGAACCACTTATCTTACTTTACTACAATAATAGGATTTTAATGTACAGATGGTACCACTTATCTACAATAATAGGATTTTAGTGTACTGATAAAACCACTTATCTTACTTTACTACAATAATAGGATTTTAATGTACTGATAGTACCACTTATCTTACTTTACTACAATAATAGGATTTTAGTGTACTGATAGTACCACTTATCTTATTTTACTACAGTAATAGGATTTTAGTGTACTGATAAAACCACTTATCTGACTTTACTACAGTAATAGGATTTTAATGTACTGATAGTACCACTTATCTTACTTTACTACAATAATAGGATTTTAATGTACTGATAGAACCACTTATCTTACTTTACTATGATAATAGGATTTTAGTGTACTGATAGTACCACTTATCTTACTTTACTACAATAATAGGATTTTAATGTACTGATAGAACCACTTATCTTACTTTACTACAATAATAGGATTTTAGTGTACTGATAGAACCACTTATCTTACTTTACTACAATAATAGGATTTTAGTGTACAGATGGTACCACTTATCTTACTTTACTACAATAATAGGATTTTAATGTACAGATGGTACCACTTATCTTACTTTACTACAATAATAGGATTTTAGTGTACTGATAGTACCACTTATCTTACTTTACTACAGTAATAGGATTTTAGTGTACTGATAGTACCACTTATCTTATTTTACTTCAATAATAGGATATAATGTACTGATAGAACCACTTATCTTATTTTACTACAATAATAGGATTTTAATGTACAGATGGTACCACTTATCTTACTTTACTACAATAATAGGATTTTAATGTACTGATAGTACCACTTATCTTACTTTACTACAATAATAGGATTTTAATGTACTGATAGTACCACTTATCTTACTGTACTACAATTATAGGATTTTAATGTACTGATAGTACCACTTATCTGACTTTACTACAATAATAGGATTTTAATGTACTGATAGTACCATTTATCTGACTTTACAACAATAATAGGATTTTAATGTACTGATAGAACCAATTATCTTACTTTACTACAATAATAGGATTTTAATGTACTGATAGTACCACTTATCTTACTTTACTACAATAATAGGATTTTAATGTACTGATAGAACCAATTATCTTACTTTACTACGATAATAGGATTTTAATGTACTGATAGAACCACTTATCTGACTTTACTACAATAATAGGATTTTAATGTACAGATGGTACCACTTATCTGACTTTACTACAATTATAGGATTTTAATGTACTGATAGTACCACTTATCTTACTTTACTACAATAATAGGATTTTAATGTACAGATGGTACCACTTATCTTACTTTACTACAATAATAGGATTTTAATGTACTGATAGAACCACTTATCTTACTTTACTACAGTAATAGGATTCAGGGTTGCCAACTCACTCACGTGAGACAAAAAACTCACGTAAAAACGTCCCTAAAATGTCCCTTTTCACGTTGAAGCAATCCTCACGTAACGTGAGGTACAAATCTCACACATCGATTAAGTTTTCTCAAGTCGCCTCACGCGAAGCCATGAAATCGACAACTTTAGCTTGGGACTGTTCAAAGGGGAATAACTCTTACAGTTTTTGTAAAGATTACACCAGGCGTCGCGCTTCACATCCGGTTGGTAGCGACGGAAGCACGTTTGGAGAGCTGACTTCTGAACGCGATAACTAAGCTTAGGCCTACAAAAATAGTGAGTAATATTCACATTCTCAGTTTATAACTGAACAACCCCTTTGATATTTCGTGGAATATGCCGTCGCTTAAAAGGAAAAAAGATCGCTATCTACAGTAGTCCACTAAGCTCGCCAAGTTCAAAGAATCGACACGGGGAAAAAATTCACGATTGGATTTCTAAAAGTGTTTTCGGAAATGAGCATGCCTATTGCCTATTGCAAGTTGTTTAAAGCTAACTTTTCGATCAGATCAAGCGCAGTATGTGACACATTTTGTGTGCAAGTTGTTTAAAGCTAACTTTTCGATCAGATCAAGCGCAGTATGTGACACATTTTGTCAGTTGGCATTGAGTTGGTTTTACAGGTAAAAGTTTATATATTACCACAGCTAGAAATTAAAATCTTGACGGATAATTCATAAGTAATCGCATTTTAATTTTATTTTTGCAAGACAATCGGGAAATTCTATATGGCAGTGACGGACAAAATGATTGCAAAGTTCCCCCTGCATGATCCTTCTTTGACATGGATTTTTTGGTACCTAGCCATAGAACTATATACTTTATCTACTAGAAATTAAATCCAAAAATCTCAAACGCTGTACATGATATAAATAGAACATTTATTCATTGCTTCAAAACATTTTATAATCTTAACCCTAAACTATTGAATAAAACTATTAATAATCAACTTACAAAAACTATTGGAAACTTATTTAGTTCTTTAAGTTCTACAACTGGCAGCTAGATTACATGTAATGTCACCAAGGATGAGGAGAAGGATTCACTTGAGGAGGAAATTATTGACTATCAGCTTGCTCCAAAGGAGGAGATTTCAAAGCAAGGAGATATATTAAAAAAATGGCTTAAATATCTGTTAATGTCTGATATTTTTTCTACAACATTTAATCAAATAATAAAACGCCGTGATGCCGCGACGTCGTCAAAAAGTCTCACACATTGGAAGAGCCCAATGTGGGAGATCTCCCACATTGGGCTACTTACAGGTTGGCAACCCTGAGGATTTTAATGTACAGATGGTACCACTTATCTTACTTTACTACAATAATAGGATTTTAATGTACTGATAGTACCACTTATCTTACTTTACTACAATTATAGGATTTTAATGTACAGATGGTACCACTTATCTTACTTTACTACAATAATAGGATTTTAATGTACAGATGGTACCACTTATCTTACTTTACTACGATAATAGGATTTTAATGTACTGATAGAACCACTTATCTTACTTTACTACAATTATAGGATTTTAGTGTACTGATAGTACCACTTATCTGACTTTACTACAATAATAGGATTTTAATGTACAGATGGTACCACTTATCTTACTTTACTACGATAATAGGATTTTAATGTACTGATAGAACCACTTATCTGACTTTACTACAATTATAGGATTTTAATTCTGATATGATATGGTACCTGATACCATGTATCTCTGTGATCTGTGCCCTTTT
>NW_022981509.1:0-8397 GCF_902652985.1 Pecten maximus
CGCTCATATTTCCGGGTAGCTCCCTATGGAGGGATTCAAAATTGACAATGGTGGGGCTGTCAAGGGGGTAAGGTCAGGGTCAAAAGGGTTCAATTGGTCTAACAAGTTTCTCTGAAACTAAGCAGTGGATATCACTCGCATTGTTTGGTAACATCCCTCTGAGTCGTAGATTAATGCACTTTTTTGAATTTTCAGTATTGAATTAAAACCAATGTACATGTACAAATGTACCCATATAAATGCTTATGATATATATTGACATAGCAATACCAGCGACAAATATACTTCAGCATCATTCTTGTTTCATATCTCATGAAACCAGGTGAGCGATACAGGCCCTCTGGGCCTCTTGTTTATGTTGTTTTATTCATAAAACCCGCGAGATCTCGAACCGCGATTTCGGTTTAACAGTTACTTCCGTTTTAGAGGAGCAAAACAAAATTAAAAGCCTCTCGGCAAATATCGAGGTAATACTTTTTAATTCATGAATTGACAATAAAAAAAGAATTCTAGAAGCCACATGGATTATTTCAATTTATATTTATATCTTGTCGTTGAAACATTTTTAATACTTCTGGTGTAACATGTTTCTCAGTTTTTAAAACGTTGAAAATAAAGGGCAGGTAACTCTATTTTTTCATGAATTAAGTATTACCTCGAGATTATCACTGCGGACCTGCATAACAATGTCCGCCATTTTCACGACATGGTTGACGTGACAGACCATCATCAGAAAGTTTTTAGCTGAAATAGAACTTATTAAAACGCAGTGAGTAATGGTTTATGCTTGTCGAGTGTTAAATAATGTTAGCGGCATCTGTGTATACCAATAATTATATTGTAAATCGTATATTTTTCCGTTTGCAGAGATTTAAGTGATTGTTGACATCGGAGGCGTTGCATACCTGTTCTTTTTTTTTATAGTAGATACTCTTATTTTTAGCCCACCATCATCAGATGGTGGGCTATTCAAATCGCCCTGCGTTCCGTGGTCCGTTCCGTCCGTCCGTCCGTCCGTCCGTCCGTAAACAATTCTTGTTATCGCTATTTCTCAGAAAGTACTGAAGGGATCTTTCTCAAATTTCATATTAGGTTCCCCTTGGTGCCTAGTTATGCATATTGCGTTTGAGACCAATCTAAAACAACATGGCCGACAGGCAGCCATCTTGGATTTGACAATTGAAGTTTTGTTATCGCTATTTCTGAGAAAGTACTGAATGGATCTTTCTGAAATTTCATATGTAGGTTTCCCTTGGTGCCTAGTTATGCATATTTGCGTTTTGAGACCAATCCAAAAACAACATGGCCGACAGGCAGCCATCTTGGATTTTGACAATTGAAGTTTGTGTATCGCTATTTCTGAGAATGTTGACTGAATGGATCTTTCTGAAATTTCATATGTAGGTTTCTCTGGTGCCAAGTTATGCATATTGCGTTTTTGAGAACCAATCTGAAAATAACATGGCCGACAGGCAGCCATCTTGGATTTGGACAATTGAAGTTTGTTATCACGATTTCTGAGAAAGTACTGAATGGATCTTCTGAAATTTCATATGTGCAGTTTCCCTTGGTGCTCAGTTATGCATATTGCGTTTGAGACCAATCAGAAAACAACATGGCCGACAGGCAGCCATCTGGATTTTGACAATTGAAGTTGTTATCACTATTTCTGAGAAAGTTATTAAGGGATCTTTCTGAAATTTCATATGTAAGTTTCCCTTGGTGCCTAGTTATGCATATTGCATTTGAGACCATCTGAAAATAACATGGCCGACAGGCAGCCATTCTTGGATTTTGACAATTGAAGTTGTTATCACTATTTCTGAGAAGTATTTAAGGGAACTTTCTGAAATTTCATATGTTAAGTTTCCCTTGTTGCCTAGTTATGCATATTGCGTTTTGAGACCAATCTGAAAACAACATGGCCGACAGGCAGCCATCTTGGATTTGACAATTGAAGTTTGTTATCACTATTCTGAGAAAGTATTTAAGGGATCTTCTCAAATTTTATATGTAAGTTTCCCTGGTGCCTAGTTAGCATATGCATTTTGAGACCAATCTGAAAATAACATGGCCGGCAGGCAGCCATCTTGGATTTTTAATTGAAGTTGTTATCGCTATTCTGAGAAAGTACTGAAGGGATCTTTCTCAATTTCATATGGAGGTTCCCCTTGGTGCCTCGTTATGCATTTTTGGACCAGTCTGTCCTGAAAACAACCTGGCAAACAAACAGCCATTATGTTAAATCTCAAATTTCTATATAAGCTAAGATTCCCTTGTTTGAAAAGTACTGGAGGGATGTCTCAATTTGCACAGATTAGTAAATGAAGGGAAAAGTAGAGGAAAAGATCAATCTGACATGGAACCTATGAAGATCATTCAATGGTGGGCGCCAAGATCCCTCTGGGATCTCTTGTTTCTATGGTATTATATCTCAGTTTACTGTCAGAACTTCAGACGCCTGTGGACAAACATGCACGAGTAAGCATCGCTTCACACCGCGGGACTCTAGTAAGTCGACTGTATGTCAGAATATGATCGGTAAAAATTAAATTGATTCATTTCTCCTTTCACAGGTAATTCATATATCAGAGAAGTGCAAAGTAGTAGTCTTGTGTGTGGTCGTTTCACGAGATAGTGTCCGAGAGAACACGGTTCTGTGTACATTGTCACCTCAATCTGGAATTCCCGTGTTATTTTTAGACGTAACAAGCTAGTCACAACAAATACACAGACTATCGAAATAGTTCTATCAATTCAATTACCGAAAGTTGGAGACAAAGCAGGCCTATCACTACAGTAAATATCAATAAACAGGAACTATTCTTCGTGCATATTTACCGTCGTCTGTTACATCAACGTTAACAAACAGTTTACTTACCGTCAGCGTTAGGCCTACGAGGCTTCGGAGAATTGCTTGACATTCTGAACGCTGGGTTGATTTTTGCATGCATGTTTGTGAAAAGCGACATACAATGATCGTGGACAAAGTATCTATATTCTGGAGCATTGCCTCTGATGTTGAAAAATAGCAATATATACTGACAGTGACGTAAAATACAACGGAACCCAGCTCACCGAGCAGTTCAATCACACCGGCTTACACAACAACTTCGTGACGAGTTAGGATGGGCGTTACGTCATCAAAACTGCGATCGTCTGCTATCAAAATACCCTGTCGAGTGGAAAAAATACTGAGAGGGTCGAAAAAATAGGCTATTTTCAAAACAATATTGTTGACGCGTTCTGATAAAGATATCGAAAAACTAAACAGACGGTTTCTTCAGGAAAACTTTATCTACTTATATATGAATTGTATATGTTTTCTGGATTTTTTTTTTTCGAAATATGAGGGCGGTTTTTAAAAAAAACTCTTAGTCAAAATGACGATTTTGGCGGTGGTTGGCCCAAGATATCTCCATAACTAGATTTTTCCCAAACATACGAATATGTCAGGACGTAGATCACACCGATTTTACAAGTGTGGATAGTTTTTATCAAAATGTATCGAGCCGTTTCTCTTTGCGCCAAAGTGACTATATGCATATGAAGTAGCAGAATTTGCCGTATCTACATTACGTTCCGTAAGAACGATAACTCTGTTATCGCCTCCTTACTGCACTTCATTCCATATCTATTCGTACATGTATTATATTTACCATTTTTAGGTCACCTGAGACGAAGTCTCAGTTTACCTTTTGCAATCGCCTTTTGTCCGGCGTCGTCCGTCGTGCGTCGTAAACAATTTACATTTTCAACTTCTTCTTAAAAACTGCTGAACCCCAAATTCAATGAAATTTTTCAGGAAGCTTCCATTGCTGAGGGTGAACCAAAATTGTGAATTATTATGGGTCCCACCCCCCAGGGGCCTGAGGGGCGGGGCCAAAAGGGTCAAATTGACTAAAACTTAAAAAATCTTCATAAAAGGGAATCAAAACACTCTTCTAATGAAAGGGTCTTAAGGTGCTTTAAAAACCAAATTGTGAATTTCATGACCCTGGGGTCTCATGTTTTTCCCTTGGGGAGGGGGAAACTTTACTATAGTTTATTTAGGGAAATCACATTTTTGACTATTATTAGCTCACCTGCCCGAAGGGCAATGAGCTGATGCCATGATGCGGCGGGCCGTCGTCCGTCCGTCTGTCCGTCCGTCCGCCGTCCGGCGTCAACTTTTTTATTTAAACAAATTCTTCTCAATAACCAAAAGGCCCAGGAACTTCATATTGGGCCTGTAGCATACCGGGTGAAGGGCTTCCAAGTTTGTTCAAATAAATTGACCTTGACCTTCATTCAAGGTCACATGGGTCAAATAGGCTATAATCTTCAAACGACTTCTTCTCAATAACCAAGAGGGCCCAGGAAATTGATATTGGGCCTGTAGCATGCTGGGATGAAGGGCTACCAAGTTTGTTCAAATAAATGACGTTGACCTTCATTCAGGTCACATGGGTCAAATGGCTATAATCTTCAAACGACTTCTTCTCAATAACCAAAAGCCCCAGGGACTTGATATTGGGCCTGTACATGCTGTGATGAAGGGCTACCATGTTTTTTTCAAATAAATGGGCGTTTACCTTCATTCAAGGTCCAGGGTCAAATAGGCTATAATCTTCAAAAGACTTCTTCTCAATAACCAAGAGGCCCAGGGACTTGATATTGGGGCTGTAGCATGCTGGGAAGAGGCTACTAAGTTTGTTAAATAAATGACTGTGACCTTCATTCAAGGTCACATTGGTCAATAGGCTATAACTTCAAACAACTTTCTCAATACCAAGAGGCCAAGGGATTTATGCCTGTGCTTGCTGGGGTGAAGACTACCAGTTTGTTTCAAATAATACCTTACATCATTAAGGTCACATTGGTCAAATAGTATAACTTCAACACTCTTCCATAACCAGAGGCCCAGAACTTGATATTGGCTGTACATGCTGGGTGAAGGGCTACAAAGTTTGTTCAAATAAATGACGTTGACCTTCATTCAAGATCACATGGGTCAAATAGGCTATATCTTCAAACGACTTCTTCTCAATAACCAAGAGGCCAGGGACTTGATATTGGGCCTGTAGCATGCTGGGTGAAGGGCACACAAGTTTTGTTCAAATAAATGACCTTGACCTTCATTCAAGGTCACATTGGTCAAATATGCTATAATCTTCAAACGAATTCTTCTCAATAACCAAGAGGCCCAGGGACTTGATATTAGGCCTGTAGCATGCTCTGGTGAAGGGCTACATATTTTGTTAAAATAAATGACCTTGACCTCCATTCAAGGTCACATGGGTCAAATAGGCTATAATCTTCAAACGACTTCTTCTCAATAACCAAGAGGGCCCAGGGGACTTGATATTGGGCCTGTATCATGCTGGGGTGAAGGGCCTACAAAGTTTTTCAAATAAATGACCTTGACTACATTTAAGGTCACAGGGTGAAATCGTGCTTAAATCTGTAAACAATAATTTTGCGATAGCCAAGAGCCTCCTAGACCAGATATTAGGCCAATAAAATGCTGGAATGAAGGACTAAAAATTTATTAATATGAATAAACTAGCTTACTATGATAATCAGCATAGTATCTGTAGAAATGACCTCAATCAACTTCAAAGTTGCTGTAGAGCCAGGTGAGCGATACAGGCCCATTGGCCTCTTTTGTTTGTTGGATTTGTATTGGAATTAATTCTAACTTGTATCAATTGTCAGCATGGGATGACAGTTTGATGGTATGTACATGTTGGCCCTAGTTGATCCCCAGGGGCCTGAGGGGCGGGGCCAAAAAGGGTCAAATTGACTAAAACTTCAAAAATCTTCTTCTCTACTCTCAGATAATGGTGGAATCAAACACTCTTCATAGATGAAAGGGTCTTAGGTGCTTTAACCAAAATTGTGAATTTCATGACCCTGGGGTCTCATGTTTTGCCCCTGGGAGGGGGTAAACTTACTATAGTTTATATAGGGAAATCACATTTTTGACTATTATTTGTTGGATTTGTATTGGATTCATTCTAACTTGTATCAAATTATCAGCATGGGATGACAGTTTGATGGTATGTACATGTTGGCCCTAGTTGACCCCCAGGGCTGGTGGGCGGGGCCAAAAGGGTCAAATTGACAAAAAATTCAAAATACTTCTTCTCTACTCTCAGATATGGTAGAATTAAATACTCTTATAGATGAAGGGTCTTAAGGTGCTTTTAACCAAAATTGTGAATTTCATGAACCCTGGGGTCTCATGTTTGCCCCTGGGGAGGGAGTAAACTTTACTATAGTTTGTATAGGGAAATCACATTTTTGACTATTATTTGTTGGATTTGTATTGGAATTCATTCTAACTTGTATCAAATTATCAGCATGGGATGACACTTTGATTGTATGTACATGTTGGCCCTGACTGACCCCCAGGGGCTGATAGGCGGGGCCAAAAGGGTCAAATTAACAGAATTTTTAAAATCTTCTTCTTACAGCCCAAATAAGGTAGAATTAAATACTCTTCACAGATCGAAGGGTCTTTAAGGTGCTTTACCATAATTGTGAATTTCCTAGCCCTGGGGGTCTTGCGTTTGCCCCATGGGAGGGGATAAACTTTACTTTAGTTATAGGGAAATCACATTTTGACTATCATTTGTTTTATTTAGCTCACCTGCCCGAAGGGCAAGTGAGCTTATGCCGTGGTGCGGCGTCCGTCCGGCGTCCAACTTTTTCATTCAAACAACTTCTTCTCAATAACCAAAAGGCCCAGGGACTTGATATTGGGCATGTAGCATGCTGGGGTGAAGGGCTACAAGTTTGTTCAAATAAATGACCTTGGCCTTCATTCAGGTCACAGGGTCAAATAGGCTATAATCTTCAAACAACTTCTTCTCATACCAAAGGCCCCAGGGACTTGATATTGGGCCTGTAGCATGCTGGGGTGAAGGGCTACCAATTTGTTTTCAAATAAATGACCTTGACCTTCATTCAATGTCATATGAGTCAAATAGGCTATAATCTTCAAACGACTTCTTCTCAATAACCAAGAGGCCCAGGGACTTGATATTGGGCCTGTAGCATGCTGGGGTGAAGGGCTACCAATTTGTTTTCAAATAAATGACATTGACCTTCATTCAAGGTCACATGGATCAAATAGGCTATAATCTTCAAACGACTTCTTCTCAATAACCAAGAGGTCCAGGACTTGATATTGGGCCTGTAGCATGCTGGGGTGAAGGGCTACAAAGTTTGTTCAAATAAATGACCTTGACCTTCATTCAAGGTCACATGGGTCAAATAGGCTATAATCTTCAAACGACTTCTCAATAACCAAGAGGCCCAGGGACTTGATATTGGGCCTGTAGCATGCTGGGGTGAGGCTACAAAGTTGTTCAAATAAATGACCTTGACCTTCATTCAAGGTCATATGAGTCAATAGGCTATAATCTTCAAACGACTTCTCATAACCAAGAGGCCCAGGGACTTGATATTGGGCCTGTAGCATGCTGGGGTGAAGGGCTACCAATTTGTTTTCAAATAAATGACCTTGACCTTCATTCAATGTCAATTGAGTCCAAATAGGCTATAATCTTCAAACGACTTCTTCTCAATAACCAAGAGGCCCAGGGACTTGATATTGGGCCTGTAGCATGCTGGGGTAAAGGGCTACCAATTTTGTTCAAATAAATGACCTTGACCTACATTCAAGGTCACAGGGGTGAAATCGGCTTTAATCTGTAAACATAATTTTGCGATAGCCAAGAGCCTCCAAGACCTGATATTAGGCCAATAGAATGCTGGAATGAAGGACTAGAAAATTTTCAATATGAATAAACTAGCTTACAATGATATTTGAAAAAAAAGGTTATCAACATAGTATCTTTAGAAATGACCTCAATACAACTTCAAAGTTGCTGTAGAGCCAGGTGAGCGATACAGGCCCATTGGCCCTCTTGTTTGTTTTGAAATTCATTCTTTCATTCAAATTTACTGAAATATTTCAAAAATCAGTTGACCGTTTAAGGCCCATGGGCCTCTTGTTAACCAACTTTTTTTATCATAATGATCAAAATATACAATACGGATGCTTTTAAAAATGACAAATTTTATCTGATTTTAGTTTTAAAAATAAAACTTGTTAGTATATCGTTTGGCCCTAAATGACCCTAGTTGTCGATGGGCCGTAAACATAAACAAATCTATTTTTGTTTTTGCATTTAAATATTAGATAATGCTCTCGTGATATAACATCTGCCTTTTTTGACCTCGATTTGTGACTAGAGCATCTTTATGACACCTGGACTTTCTATCCGTGATTCTAATTTTTTTTTGCATTTGATTCTGTCATTCACATCTGTTTGGTACTGCGGGACACATAGATGCGTGCGCAGCTTCATTATCATAGCGTGTTTACTTCTAAACAGTTTCCAAAAA
>NW_022981510.1:0-8294 GCF_902652985.1 Pecten maximus
AAATTTTTTTCGAAATTTTGATTTTTTAAAAGATTTCTTTGGTTTGGGGGTTCTGCATATGTTTGCCACTATTGGAAAACCCGCAGAACTGAAAACAAACCCCAATACCAAAAATCGAAAAAATCACTTTTCACGAATTTTAAATTTTTTTTCGAAAATTTTCATTTTCACGATTTTTTCAGGGTTTTGGAGGTTTCTGCTATGTTTGGGACATTGGAAACGGCAGATCATGAAAACCGAAAAAAATCAAAATACGAAAAAAAAACCTTTTTCACGAAAAATTTTTCTGATTTCTCAGGGTTTGGGTTTCTGATGTTTGCACATCGAAAAAAACCCCAGAAGCATGAAACAAACCGCAAAAATCAAAAATACCGAAAAAAATCACGTTTTCCACGAAATTTTATTTTTTTTCGAAAATTTCATTTTTTCACGATTTCTAGGGTTTGGAGGTTTCTGCTATGTTTGCACTATGAAACCGCCAGAAGCTGAAAACACCGAAAATATCAAAAATACAGAAAAAATCACCTTTTCACGAAATTTTCATTTTTTTCACGATTTCTTTGGGTTGGAGGTTTCTTTCATGTTTTGCACTATTGGAAAACCCCCAAAGGGATGAAAACACGCAAAATATCAAAAATATCGAAAAAAAAACACGTTTTTCCCCGAAATTTTCTTTTTTTTTTTCGAATTTTCTTTTTCTACACGATTTCTTTGGGTTTGGAGGTTCTGCATTTTTTGCACTATCGAAAAAAAAACCCCGCAGAAGCTGAAAACACTGTAAATATCAAAAATACCGAAAAACACGTTTAACGAAATTTTCATTTTTTTTCGAAAATTTTTATTTTTTCACGATTTCTTTGGGTGTGGAGGGTTGAATTTTTTGCACATTGGAAAACCCTCAGAAGCATGAAAACAACCGCAAAATATCAAAATTCGAAAAAAAATCACGCTTTTCACGCTTTTTTATTTTTTTTTCGAAAATTTTCAATTTCTACACGATTTCTTTGGGTTTGGAGGTTCTGCATATGTTTGCACTATCGGAAAACCCAGCAGAAGCTTGAAAACACCGCAAAATATCAAAAATACAGAAAAAAAAATCACTTTTTCACGAAATTTTAAATAATTTCTCGAAAATTTTCATTTTTTCACGATTTCTCAGGGTTTGGAGGTTTCTGCGTATGTTTGCAGTATTGGAAAACCGGCCATATGCATGAAAACAATGCTCCTCGGGGTATGGAGGTTTCTGCGTATTTTTGCAACATTGGAAAACCGGCCAGATTCATGAAAACACCGAAAAATATCAAAAACACAGAAAAAATCACCTTTTTCACGAAATTTTCATTTTTTCATGATTCTCAGGATTTTGGAGGTTTCTGCGTATGTTTGCACTATTGGAAAACCCGCCAGAAGCATGAAAACACTGCAAAATATCAAAAATAACGAAAAAAAATCACGTTTTCCACGAAATTTTCATTTTTTTTTCGAAAATGTTCATTTTTTCACGATTTCTTTGGGTTTGGAGGTTCTGCGTATGTTTGCACTATTGGAAAACCCGCCAGAAGCATGAAAACACTGCAAAATATCAAAAATAACGAAAAAAATCACGTTTTCCACGAAATTTTCATTTTTTTTTCGAAAATTTTCATTTCTACACGATTTCTTTGGGTTTGGAGGTTCTGCATCTGTTTGCACTATCGAAAAACCCAGCAGAAGCATGAAAACACTGTAAAATATCAAAAATACCGAAAAAATCACGTTTTCCACGAAATTTTCATTTGTTTTTCGAAAATTTTCATTTTTTCACGATTTCTTTGGGTGTGGAGGTTCTGAATATGTTTGCACTATTGGAAAACCCGTCAGAAGCATGAAAACACCGCAAAATATCAAAAATATCGAAAAAAAAGCACGTTTTTCACGAAATTTTAAACTTTTTTTCGAAAATTTTAATTTCTACACGATTTCTTTGGGTTTGGAGGTTCTGCATATGTTTGCACTATCGGAAAACCCAGCAGAAGCTTGAAAACACCGCAAATACCAAAAATACAGAAAAAAAAATCACTTTTCACGAAATTTTAAATATTTTCTCGAAAATTTTCATTTGTTCACGATTTCTCAGGGTTTGGAGGTTTCTGCGTATGTTTGCACCATTGGAAAACCGGCCAGATTCATGAATACACCGAAAAATATCAAAAATACAGAAAAAAACACCTTTTTTCACGAAATTTTCATTTTTTCATGATTTCTCAGGGTTTTGGAGGTTTCTGTGTATGTTTGCACTATCGAAAAACCCAGCAGAAGCATGAAAACACTGCAAAATATCAAAAATACCGAAAAAATCACGTTTTCCACGAAATTTTCATTTTTTTTTCGAAAATTTTCATTTTTTCACGATTTCTAGGGATTTGGAGGTTTCTGCATATGTTTGCACTATCGGCAAACCAAGCAGAAGCTTGAAAACACCGCAAAATATCAAAAATACAGAAAAAATCACCTTTTCACGAAATTTTCATTTTTTTCACGATTTCTTTGGGTGTGGAGGTTCTGCATCTTTTTGCACTATTGGAAAACCCACCAGAAGCATGAAATCACGGGAAAATATCAAAAATATCGAAAAAAATCACGTTTTACCACGAAATTTTCATTTTTTATCGAAAATTTTAATTTCTACACGATTTCTTTGGGTTTGGAGGTTCTGCATATGTTTGCACTATCGAAAAACCCAGCAGAAGCATGAAAACACTGTAAAATATCAAAAATACCGAAAAAATCACGTTTTCTACGAAATTTTCATTTTTTTTTCGAAAATTTTCATTTTTTCACGATTTCTTTGGGTGTGGAGGTTCTGAATATGTTTGCACTATTGGAAAACCCGTCAGAAGCATGAAAACACCGGAAAATATCAAAAATATCGAAAAACATCACGTTTTCACGAAATTTTAAACTTTTTTTCGAAAATTTTAATTTCTACACGATTTCTTTGGGTTTGGAGGTTCTGCATATGTTTGCACTATCGGAAAAACCCAGCAGAAGCTTGAAAACACCGCAAAATATCAAAAATACAGAAAAAAAATCACTTTTCACGAAATTTTAAATAATTTCTCGAAAATTTTCATTTTTTCACGATTTCTCAGGGTTTGGAGATTTCTGCGTATGTTTGCAGTATTGGAAAACCGGCCAGATGCATGAGACGCTCCTCGGGGTATGGAGGTTTCTGCGTATTTTTGCACCATTGATAAACCGGCCAGATTCATGAAAACACCGCAAAATATCAAAAATACAGAAAAAAATCACCTTTTTCACGAAATTTTCATTTTTTTTCATGATTTCTCAGGGTTTTGGAGGTTTCTGCGTATGTTTGTAATATTGGAAAACCCGCCAGAAGCATGAAAACACCGAACAATATCAAAAATACCGAAAAAATCACGCTTTTCACGATTTTTTTATTTTTTCTTTGAAAATTTTAATTTCTACACCGATTTCTTTGGGTTTGGAGGTTCTGCATCTTTTTGCACTATTGGAAAACCCACCAGAAGCATGAAATCACGGGAAAATATCAAAAATATCGAAAAAAAATCACGTTTACACGAAATTTTCATTTTTTATCGAAAATTTTAATTTTCTACACGATTTCTTTGGTTTGGAGGTTCTGCATATGTTTGCACTATCGAAAACCCAGCAGAAGCATGAAAACACTGTAAAATATCAAAAATACCGAAAAAATCACGTTTTCCACGAAATTTTTCATTTTTTTTTTCGAAAATTTTCATTTTTTCACGATTCTTTGGGTGTGGAGGTTCTGAATATGTTTGCACTATTGGAAAACCCGTCAGAAGCATGAAAACACCGCAAAATATCAAAAATATCGAAAAAAAATCACGTTTTTCACGAAATTTTAAATTTTTTTTTTTGAAAATTTTCATTTCTTACACGATTTCTTTGGGTTTGGAGGTTTCTGCATATGTTTGCACTATCGGAAAACCCAGCAGAAGCTTGGAAAACACCGCAAAATACCAAAAATACAGAAAAAAAAGTCACTTTTTCACGAAATTTTAAATAATTTCTCGAAAATTTTCATTTTTTCACGATTTCTCAGGGTTTGGAGGTTTCTGCGTATGTTTGCAGTATTGGAAAACCGGCCATATGCATGAAAACAATGCTCCTCGGGGTATGGAGGTTTCTGCGTATTTTTGCAACATTGGAAAACCGGCCAGATTCATGAAAACACCGAAAAATATCAAAAACACAGAAAAAATCACCTTTTTCACGAAATTTTCATTTTTTCATGATTTCTCAGGATTTTGGAGGTTTCTGCGTATGTTTGCACTATTGGAAAAACCCGCCAGAAGCATGAAAACACCGAAAAATATCAAAAATACAGAAAAAAAATCACGTTTTCCACGAAATTTTCATTTTTTTTTTCGAAAATGTTCATTTTTTCACGATTTCTTTGGGTTTGGAGGTTCTGCGTATGTTTGCACTATTGGAAAACCCGCCAGAAGCATGAAAACACTGCAAAATATCAAAAATAACGAAAAAAAATCACGTTTCCACGAAATTTTCATTTTTTTTCGAAAATTTTCATTTCTACACGATTTCTTTGGGTTTGTAGTTTTCTGTCATCTGTTGCACTATCGAAAAAACCATGCAGAAGCATGATGAACACGTGCTAAAATATCAAAAATACCTGAAAAAAAATCAGTTTTTTCCACGAAATTTTCATTTGTTTTTCGGAAAATGTTCATTTTTCACGATTTCTTTGGGGTTGGAGGTTCCTGAATATGTTTGCCACTATTGGAAAACCCGCTCAGGAAGCATGAAACAACTGCAAAATATCAAAAAATCACGAAAAAAATCACGTTTTCCAGCGAAATTGTCATGTTTTTTTCGAAAATTGTTCATGTTCTACACGATTTCTTTGGGTTTGGTTCTGCGTAGTTTGGCACTATTGGAAAACCACCGCCAGAAGCATGAAAACAACTGCCAATATCAAACATAACGAAAAAAAGCACGTTTTTTTTTTCACGAAATTTAAACTTTGTTTCGAAAATTTTAAATTTCTACTACACGATTTCTTTGGGTTTTTGAGGTTCTGCATATTTTGCACTAATCGAAAACCCGCAGAAGCTTGAAAAACACCGCAAAATATCAAAAATACAGAAAAAAAGTCACTTTTTTCACGAATTTTAATAATTTCTCGAAAATTTTCATTTTTTTCACGATTTCTTTCTTCTCAGGGTTTGAGGTTATCTTCTTTTGGCGTATGTTTGCAGTATGGAAAACCGGCCATATTCATGAAAACAAATTGCTCCTCGGGGTTATGTGAGGTTTCTGCGTATTTTTGCAACATTGGAAAACCGGCCCCAGTCATGAAAAGCAACCGAAAAATATCAAAAACACAGACAAATCACCTTTCCCGAAAATTTTCAGGTTTTGTCATGATTTCTCTAGATTTGGAGGTTGCTTTCGCTATGTTTGCCACTATTGGAAAACCCGCCATCATCAGAAAACACTGCAAAATCAAATAACGAAAAAAATCACTTTTTTTCCACGAAATTTTCATTTTTTTCTTTCGAAAATTTTTCATTTTTTCACGATTCTTTGGGTTTGAGGTTCTGCTTATGTGCCTATTGGAAAACCCGCCAGAAGCATGAAAACACCGAACAATTCAAAATACGCGAAAAATCACGCTTTTCATTTCACGCTTTTTATTTTTTTTCGAAAATTTCATTTTTCACGATTTTCTCATGTGTGGAGGTCCTGAATATGTTGCACTATTGGAAACCCGTCAGAAGCATGAAAACACCGCAAATATCAAAAATATCTAAAAAAAATCACGTTTTTCATAAATTTTAAACTTTTTTTTCGAACATTTTGATTTCTAACGAATTCTTGGGTTTTGAGTTCTGCATATGTTTGCACTATCGGAAAACCCCAGCAGAAGCTTGAAAACACGCAATACCAAAATGACAGAAAAAAAAAATCACTTTTCACAAATTTTAAATATGTTCTCGAAAATTTTCATTTGTTCCGATTTCTTCAGGGTTTGGAGTGTCCTGCGTATGTTTGCGCCATTGGAAAAACCGGCCAGATTCATGAATACACCGAAAATTATCAAAATACAGAAAAACAACAAAACACCTTTTTCACACGAAATTTTTCATTTTTCCATGATTTCTCAGGTTTTGGAGGTTTCTGTGGATGTTTGCCCTAATCGAAAACCCACAGAAGCATGAAAACACTGCAAAATCCAAAATAACCGAAAAAAATACGTTTTCCTTTCACGAATTTTTCATTTTTTTTTTTCGAAAATTTTCATTTTTTCACGATTTTCTAGGATTTGAGGTGTTCCTTTCTGCATATGTTTGCACTATCGGCAAAAACCAAGCAGAACTTGAAAACACCGCAAATATCAAAATACAGAAAAAATCAACCTTTTCATCACGAAATTTTTTCATTTTTCCGATTCTTTGGTGTGGAGGTTCTGCATCTTTCACGATTGGAAAACCCACCAGAAGCATGAAATCACGGGAAAAGAGCAAAAATGCGAAAACAAGCACGGTGTAACCACGAATGTGCATTGTGGAGGTTAGCGAACATTGTGGAAGTGCGACAACGATGGCGGGGGGTGGGGGGGGCGGCAGAGGGGGCACGAGCGAAAAACCCAGCAGAAGCAGGGAAAAACACGGGAAAGAGCAAAGAAACCGAAAAAGCACGTTGGCGACGAATGGTGCATGTTTTTTTTTTCGGGAAATTTCAGTGGTTCTCATTCACGATTGCATTTGAGTGAGTGGAGGGGCGGAAGATGGGTGCACGATGGGAAAACCCGTCAGAAGCAGGAAAACACCGACAAGAGCAAACAGAGCGAAAAACAGCAACGTTGGTTGCACGAAATTGTAAACGGTTGTGCGAAAATTTTTTAATTTCTACACGAGGTCTTGGGGGGGGGGGAGGTGCTGCAGAGGGTGGCAACGAGCGGAAAACCCAGCAGAAGCATGGAAACACCGCAAATACCAAAAATACAGAAAAAAAAATCACTTTTCACGAAATTTTAAATATTTTCTCGATTTCTCAGGGTTTGGAGGTTTCTGCGTATGTTTGCACCATTGAAAAACCGGCCAGATTCATGAATACACCGAAAAATATCAAAAATACAGAAAAAAACACGTTTTACCACGAAATTTTCATTTTTTTCATGATTTTCCATCAGGTTTTTGGAGTTTCTGTGTATGTTTTGCACTATCGAAAAACCCAGCAAAGCATGAAAACACTGCAAAATATCAAAAATACCGAAAAAAATCACGTTTTCCACGAAATTTTCATTTTTTTTCGAAAATTTTCATTTTTTTTCACGATTTTCTAGGGATTTGGAGGTTTCTGCTATGTTTGCACTATCGGCAAACCAAGCAGAAGCTTGAAAACACCGCAAAATATCAAAAAATACAGAAAAATCACCTTTTTTCACGAAATTTTTTTTTTTCATTTTTTTTTCACGATTTCTTTGGGTGTGGAGGTTCTGCACTTTTTGCACTATTGGAAAACCCACCAGAAGCTTGAAACACGGAAAATACAAAAATACGAAAAAAATCACGTTTTTTCCACGAATTTTTATTTTTTTTCGAAAATTTTAATTTCTAACAACACGATTTCTTTGGGTTTGGAGGTTCTGCACTGAATCTTTTTGCACTATTGGAAAAACCCGCAGAAGCATGAACACCGAAAATATCAAAAATACGAAAAAATCACGTTTTTTCCACGAAATTTTCATTTTTTTTTCGAAAATTTTATTTCTACACGATTTCTTTGGGTTTGAGGTTCTGCATATGTTTGCACTATCGGAAAACCCCAAAGCATGAAAACACCGCAAATATCAAAAATACGAAAAAAAATCACGTTTTTCATCACGAAATTTTTAATTTTTTTTCGAAATTTTCATTTTTCACGATTTCCTTGGGTTTGGAGTTTCTGCATATGTTTGCACTATGGAAAACCCGCAGAAGCATGAAAACACCAAAATACAAAAATACCGAAAAAAAAAACCTTTTTCACGATTTATTTTTTCGAAAATTTTATTCTCATCCACGATTTCTTTGGGTTTGGAGGTTCTGCATCTTTTTGCACTATTTGGAAAACCGCCAAAGCATGAAATCACTGTGAAAATATCAAAATATCGAAAAAATCACCGTTTTTAACACGAAATTTTCATTTTTTTCATGATTTCTAATTTAGAGTTTCTTTGGTTGTTTGCAATTTGGAAAACCGCAAAGCATGAAACTGTTCAAATATCCAAAACAAAA
>NW_022981511.1:0-8381 GCF_902652985.1 Pecten maximus
AAAATTTTTTTTTTTTCGGGAAAAACACCCCCTTTCTGAGACCTGGGGGAGGGAACCACTGAAGAGGACCCAGGCCCCTGTGACCATATGGAGCTCCAACGAATGACCACGCGTGGTAGACTTGCCTGGACATAGACACTCAGCTTCCAGAGGTACCATGATCATGACCTTAGACAGCACATGGCGTTTGATCAACTGATGGTGCATGTGAAACAAAACCACATAGGAACTGCATACAAACTTTTGCAAAATACCTTGGATGGCCACCAGGGTTGAGCTGTATGGTGATGGATGTGAACACAGGACATTGGGGTAGTCAACTTTGCCCCCTGGTTGACCGTGACCCCCAACCGCGCAGTGCTTTATATATATATGTGACTGGAAGGTCCATCCAAAGACGTCTGGAGGAACTTTCATAGAAATATAACAGGTACAGTTGTTCTAATACATGTGTGGTTGAGTGAAGTTGTTCGCACGGGCAGGCAACATGGGCAGGGGCCTGGAGGACACTGGAGTCGACCCCTGGAATTCCTTCCCTTCCCCAGGAGGTGTGTCGGTGACATTTTAGTGACAGTGATACCATGGACAGTAATTATAGTTGTATTACTTCAGTAATCGGATTGTGAGGAGTGCGGTAATGTATTGAAGTGAGTTCTGTTGTATTGTGGGTTGAAAGCTTAGGTTTTAAGGGGGGTCTGAAGTAGGTAGAATGGCGGGGGGGGGGGGGGGTAGACATAAACAGGATACTGGAGGGGGAAAGAATTTTATTTTTCAATAGTTGGTGTATGGAGTCACTTTATTTGTAGTAGTGTGTAAGTGATCACTAAATGTATTTACTAGATATTGGGGCTCAATCAGAGATGACGGGGGGGGGGGGGGGGGGGGGGGGGGGGGGGGGTGTTCAGTAAGGGTATTGTAGAGTAGGTTTTTTCTTAGCTGGGAGGTCACCGGTTTGGGGTTGTCCCTTCGGTGGCTAGAGTTGATATGACCAACACTGAGAGGCAAACTCAACCAAGACACTCCCTCCCCTAAATTGTTCGGGTGGGTTTTTCTTTGGCACATAGGTTAGTGTAACCGTTGCAGGAGCTCTGGTCCTTGTGGCTAGAGTTGATATGACCAACACAGGGTATGGGCGACTGCATGGTTATAGATAGGTTGGGTGGGTATAGTTTGCTACCGTGTCAACTCTGATCGGGCAAAATATTTAGTTCGAGGAGGAAGTTAAGATTGTTTTAGAATGTCTATAGTGGTTAATTATATATAATGGGAGTGGCTTCCCCAAATTTAGTCAGGGTGGGGGGTTAAGTGCTGACACCGGACAAAAGTCCCAAGTTTTTTTCATTTTTGGGTTTTTATGTTTGTATAGTGTGTAATGTTATTTTTTTGGTGTAATATTTAGTTATGGAGGTGAACTACAGCTAAACCCCTGCAAACTAACAGTTGTTGCTGGACCCCTGACCAATGTGCTTACTCTACATGTGCGAAATTTATAAATAAACTAGAAATTGTTTCGGAACAATTTGACGGGCTTTTCACTATTTAGCATAAATGACCTAAAGGCTTGGTATTTCCAAACATAAAAAAAAACTATTTTAGAACACTTGATAGGTCATCCACATTCTAGTTTTGATTAATCTGGCATCTGAGATATTACATTTCAATAAAGGAGTGGACGAAGGGAAATAACTCGTACAGCCTTGTACGAGCTATCTCCGCTCGTCCAACTAACGTTATATCTCAGATGCCGTTATATATCAGATGCCAAATTAATTCAAAATGGCGTTCCGCGTTAATGGTAAACGTTACCGAAACACCAAAAAACATGAAAATCATCAGAATAACATTTTGAATCATACTTAAATTTCTTTTTTTGGAAAAAGATTAAAAAATGAAGATTTTCTAAAAATAGACTTATTTGACCCCATAGCGAACGCTTTTATTTGACCTCTGACCCTAAAACTTTTAGTGAGTAAAAGCTAGAGCCAGGCAGTACCTACAAATAACATAATTACCTGACCCCTGTAAAATGAATACATTTTTAATTATGGGCATTTTAAGCTTTTTAATAGATGACGTCATGGCGGCCATCTTGGATTTCAAATCAACTTAAAAAATAACATCACCTGGCCAGGACAATCCAAGGATTATTTCAGCTAAGATTGAGCTGAATGCCACTTGTGGAACTTGAGAAGAAGTTTGAAATGTAAAACTATTTTTAATATAGAATATATAGGGGGAAATTCAAAATGGCGTACAACAGAAACCGTATGTGTCACAGAAAATCTGAAAACGTCAAATTCATCAGAATGACATTCTACATCATACTAAGAATTTTGTTTGGAAAAAGATTGAAAAATGAAGATTTTCTAAAAATAGACTTATTTGACCCCATAGCGTACGCTTTTATTTGACCTGGCTGACCCTAAAACTTTTAGTGAGTAAAAGCTAGAGCCAGGCAGTACCTACAAATAACATAATTACCCGACCCCTGTAAAATGAATACATTTTTAATTATGGGCATTTTAAGCTTTTTAATACATGACGTCATGGCGGCCATCTTGGATTTCAAATCAACTTAAAAAATAACATAACTTGGCCAGGACAATCCAAGGATTATTTCAGCTAAGATTGAGCTGAATGCCACTTGTGGAACTTAAGAAGAAGTTTAAAATGTAAAACTATTTTTAATATAGAATATAAAGGGGGAAATTCAAAATGGCGTACAACAGAAACCGTATGTGTCACAGAAAAACTAAAAACGTCAAATTCATCAGAATGACATTCTACATCATACTAAAAAAAATTTTTTGGAAAAAGATTGAAAAATGAAGATTTTCTAAAAATAGACTAACTTGACCCCCAGGCGAGCTTTTTTATTTGACCTCTGACCTTTGACTTGTAATTTTATAAAAGTTAGCCCCAAAGGTACTGTAACATAATATCATAACATGACTCTGGTTTCTTGAATACTTTTCGAGTTATGGCCATTTTAAACTTTTGAGGTATGACGTCATGGCGGCCATCTTGGTTTCTTGACCTACTTAAAGATGTTGCTGTCACCCCTTCAACTCATGCCATATACAATAGGCATAACTGACTTGGCATGCCTTTTACCATTTTCCCAAAACTTGTGTGACAAAATAAAATGCAGAAGAAGAATAATAATAATAATAACTAGAAATTGTTGGCTAACAATTTGACGGGCTTTTCACCTTCTTGGCATAAATGACCTAAAGGCTTGGTATTTCCAAAGGTTAAAAAAATTATTTAAGAACACTTGATGGTCATCCACATTCTAGTTTTGAATAAATCTGCCATCATTAAATAAAACGTTTCAACAAATGTTGGACGAGGGGAGGTAACTCGTACAGCACATTGTATGAGCTATCTCCCCTCGTCCATCTAACGTTATATCTCAGATGCCAGATTAATTCAAAATTTCGTACCGCATTAATGGCAAATGTTACCGAAACACTAAAAACATCAAAATCATCAAAAAAACATGCTGCATCATACTGAGAACTTTTTTTTGAAAAAGATTCAAAAATGAAGATTTTCTAAAAATAGACTTATTTGACCCCATAGCAAACGCTTTTATTTAACCCGGCTGACCCTAAAACTTTTAGTGAGTAAAAGCTATAGCCAGGCATTAACTACAAATAACAAAATAACCCGACCCCTGTAAAATGAATACTTTTTTAATTATGGGCATTTTAAGCTTTTTAATACATGACGTCATGGCGGCCATCTTGGATTTCAAATCAACTTAAAAAATAACATAACTTAGCCAGGACAATCCAAGGATTATTTCAGCTAAGATTGAGCTGAATGCCACTTGTGGAACTTGAGAAGAAGTTTAAAATGTAAAACTATTTTTAATATAGAATATATAGGGGGAAATTCAAAATGGCGTACAACAGAAACCGTATGTGTCACAGAAAAACTGAAAACGTCAAATTCATCAGAATGACATTCTACATCATACTAAGAATGTTTTTTGGAAAAAGATTGAAAAATGAAGATTTTCTAAAAATAGACTTATTTGACCCCATAGCGTACGCTTTTATTTGACCTGGCTGACCCTAAAACTTGCAGTGAGTAAAAGCTAGAGCCAGGCATTAACTACAAATAACATAATGACATGACCCCCGTAAAATGAATACTTTTTCGATTATGGGCATTTTAAGCTTTTTAATACATGACGTCATGGCGGCCATCTTGGATTTCAAATCAACTTAAAAAATAACATAACTTGGCCAGGACAATCCAAGGATTATTTCAGCTAAGATTGAGCTGAATGCCACTTGTGGAACTTGAGAAGAAGTTTAAAATGTAAAACTATTTTTTAATATAGAACATATAGGGGGAAATTCAAAATGGCGTACAACAGAAACCGTATGTGTCACAGAAAAACTGAAAACGTCAAATTCATCAGAATGACATTCTACATCATACTAAAAAAAATTTTTGGAAAAAGATTGAAAAATGAAGATTTTCTAAAAATAGACTAACTTGACCCCCAGGCGAGCTTTTTCATTTGACCTCTGACCTTTAACTTGTTATTTTATAAAAGTTAGCCCGAAAGGTACTGTAACATAATATCATAACATGACTCTTGTTTCTTGAATACTTTTCGAGTTATGGCCATTTTAAACTTTTGAGGTATGACGTCATGGCGGCCATCTTGGTTTCTTGACCTACTTGAAGATGTTGCTGTCACCCCTTCAACTCATGCCATATACAATAGGCATAACTGACTTGGCATACCTTTTACCATTTTCCCACAACTTGTGTGACAAAATAAAATGCAGAATAATAATAATAATAATAATAATAATAAACATAACAGAAACAATAGGTCTTTTCACCACTTAGGTGAAAAGCCCTAACTAGAAATTGTTTCGGAACAATTTGACGGGCTTTTCACTATTTAGCATAAATGACCTAAAGGCTTGGTATTTCCAAACATAAAAAAAAACTATTTTAGAACACTTGATAGGTCATCCACATTCTAGTTTTGGTTAATCTGGCATCTGAGATATTACATTTCAACAAAGGAGTGGACGAAGGGAAATAACTCGTACAGCCTTGTACGAGTTATCTCCCCTCGTCCAACTAACGTTATATCTCAGATGCCGTTATATATCTGATGCCAAATTAATTCAAAATGGCGTTCCGCGTTAATGGTAAACGTTACCGAAACACCAAAAAACATGAAAATCATCAGAATTACATTTTGAATCATACTTAAATTCCTTTTTTTGGAAAAAGATTAAAAAATGAAGATTTTCTAAAAATAGACTTATTTGACCCCATAGCAAACGCTTTTATTTGACCTCTGACCCTAAAACTTTTAGTTAGTAAAAGCTAGAGCCAGCCTTTAACTACAAATAACATAATTATCTGACCCCTGTAAAATGAATTTTTTTTTTAATTATGGGCATTTTAAGCTTTTTAATAGATGACGTCATGGCGGCCATCTTGGATTTCAAATCAACTTAAAAAATAACATAACTTGGCCAGGACAATCCAAGGATTATTTCAGCTAAGATTGAGCTGAATACCATTGGTGGAACTTGAGAAGAAGTTTAAAATGTAAAACTATTTTTAATATAGAATATATAGTGGAAATTCAAAATGGCGTATACCGAAAACCGTATGTGTCACAGAAAAACTGAAAAGGTCAAATTTATCAGAATAACATTCTACATCATACTAAGAACTTTTTTTGGAAAAAAATTGAAAAATGAAGTTTTTCTAAAAATAGACTAATTTAACTCCATAGCGAACTCTTTTATTTGACCTCTGACCTTAAAACTTTTGGATAGTAAAAGTTAGCGCTAGTCATTATCTACAAATAACATTATTACATGACCTTTGTAAAATGAATACTTTTAGAGTTATGGCCATTTTAAACTTTTCAATACATGACGTCATGGCGGCCATCTTGAATTTCAAACCAACTTAAAAAATAACATAACTTGGCCAGGACATTCCAAGGATTATTTCAGCTAAGATTGAGCTGAATGCCACAGGTGGAACTTGAGAAGAAGTTTGAAATGTACACACTTTTCTATTGAAATATATAGGGGGAAATTCAAAATGGCGTACAACAGAAACCGTATGTGTCACAGAAAAACTGAAAACGTCAAATTCATTAGAATGACATTCTGCATCATATTTCGAAAGAATTTTTGAAAAAGAAGGAAAAATGAAGATTTTCTAAAAATAGACTAACTTGACCCTCAGGCGGGCTTTTTCATTTGACCTCTGACCTCAAAACAATGCATTATTAAAAGTTGGCCCCAGATTAGTCCTACAATAATATATCTTTGAAATTATTTTAACTGTTACCGTTTTGGAGCTATGGCCACTTAAGCAAAATGAGATATGACGTCATGGCGGCCATCTTGGTTTCTTGACCTACTTGAAGATGTTGCTGTCACCCCTTCAACTCATGCCATATACAATAGGCATAACTGACTTGGCATACCTTTTACCATTTTCCCACAATTTGTGTGACAAAATAAAATGCAGAATAATAATAATAATAATAATAATAATAATAATAAACAGAACAGAAACAATAGGTCTTTTCACCACTTTTGGTGAAAAGCCCTAATAATAATAAACAGAACAGAAACAATAGGTCTTTTCACCACTTAGGTGAAAAGCCCTAATTACATCCTTGAGGTTTCTCTCCAGTTAAATTTAATGTCGTTAACTGTTCTATAAGGAACACCTAGTTCTCCTAAAATTGATATTTGGCCACAGGGTTCCTGTAACATAAAGAAATTACCAGTTATACCTAGAATTTGATCTCTGCTAATGAAATAAGGCACTTGTCTACATATTATTGAGTATAACCCAGCATCAACTGTGAAAGTCTAGGTTTTTTTTATTGTGTCAAGTTTGGTTGCACAGTGGAAAGTAACGTGTGCAATTTGTTAATGTAATGTGTAACTTATTTTTTATATGTGACTAGATGTTATATGGTTACTATATCCCTATTGAAGAACAGGCTGGAAATTAGAAAAGAAATGTCAATATTCATTTTTGGAATTTGAAATACTTATAACTATGTGCTCAGATCAGGAGTGAATCAAAATGCTCAAGGGTCAAATATTCAATGCTCAAAATGCTCAAGGCCCAAACATTAAATCTCAAAATGCTGAAAGCCAAATGTCAATGCTCAAGGCTTAAATACTAAACATATACTTTGTTTATACTTGAATCTCAATGTGCTTGAGATCTAGATATTGTATAGAAATGCTCAAGGTCTAAATATTCCATGCTCGGAGTGCTTGAGGCCTAGTTATCAATGCTAAACACATCTAAGCATTGTTTTATACTGGGCCTAAGAAATGCTGCCAGGAAAAAAACAACAAAAATATTGTTTTATGTTCGGCATAAGAGGTGCTGAATCATGTAAACTGGCAAATATAATGGACGAGCATGTTTTATATTAGGCATAAGAAATGCTGAATCATGTAAACTGGCAACTATAATGGGCGAGCATCTCGGATGTAAAATCATAATTTGGAAGAAAATTTATGTGAAAACATACAAGGATGTTGAGTATGTCCACTATACAGAATTGTGTAATCCGAAATGACACATTGAACTAGATTATTCCCATGGCCAGGAGCTTGAAAGAAAGAAACACTCTGTATAAGAAGTAGTGGAACCTTTAAAATTTAACATTCTCTGAATAGACATTTTATGGAAAGTTTGTCATTTTGTACAATTTTTGATGATCATGACTTAGGGTGCTATGATCACCCCTGTACTAATTACCTGTAAAACTAACTTTGTCCTTGTAGATTGACAATACAAAGGAAATATAGGTATAATTATAATTATTGATCATGAATTGATATTGTGTTAACCACAATGCAGAAGAATCTAATTTAAATGATACAAATGTATATGTGTTGATATAACTAAAATTATGTGATTGTAAAACCTGATTGCAGGGAGTCACCTCCATTTTTGTTTCAATATGTTGTACCAGTTGTTATCTGGTGTATTTTTGTGAAAAATGAAATGTATCGATATCGTGGACCAGTGAGGAACTTCTTCTCTTGTGAACTTAATTTTGTTTTCCTGGTAGGCAGTTAGGTAACATGTTGATGTGGCAACTGATGTCCAGCATTTTCACCTATAGCTAGATTATCTCCCTTTGGCTGTTTGTAAATTATCTCCCCTTTGACTGTTACCGGCTACGGGTCGGTAGCCTGCGGTACACGTGCTGCGCGTTACACTAGTCAAAGTCGCAACAGTGCTTCAGTTGAATTATACAATAAGCTTTGGCATGAAAGAGTCGCGACGAATCAGACAATTTTAATTTCAGGCCAGGTGTGTGATGAACAGGTATTAAA
>NW_022981512.1:0-8381 GCF_902652985.1 Pecten maximus
TCTGACCAATACGACCCTGTTGACAATATAATGACTCTCTACTGACTCTGTGTTTAGTTTGCAATTAATACGGTTATATCGACCCGACATGCAGTAATAAACAGATACAGAACCCAACGTGTATATGACGACAGGGCTTTTACTTTATATTCAAAACGTATCGTTATAAGAAACGGTTTTGTCTTATATCAAATAATATCTTAATCATCATAATAATGAATTTTAACCCCTCATCATCAAAACCCCTATCATCATAAATGAAATTAACATAACACAACACCATCATCATAATTCTGAACTTTGATCCCAACCTCCACCTCCAGACACCATCACAGCCTAGCCTTATTTATAAACGAATCAAACGCCAAAATCGATGGTAGTCTAATGCTAAAAAAAAAACTAAAAAAAAACCTGTAGTATTGATGTCTTGATCTTCTGAGTGTTTGTTTAAGGGCTTCAATCATTTTTAAAACCATAATTGTTTACATTGATAATCAAACGACAGCTTGCAAAACACCAAAAACATATACCGAATATGTGTATTGTGTCCGGATTTTACGACCTAATCTATATGATTTAAAGATATATATTTCTAATTTCATTTTTTTTATTGTACCTGAATTTACTAATTTTGAATTGAATTGCCTACACGTGATATTTCTCCAATAAAAAACGACAATGAGAATATGAACAATTCATGTATGTTCATCCAATGGGTGAAAAAAACTGAATTTTTCATATAGAGAAAATGTCAAAAATGACGAATTAGAATGTTAACCAAACAGTCAAACCTAAAGTTCAATACGGAATATCCGAGTTCTGACTTGCGCTTTCCGCGGGAATTATCAACCCTGAAATGTATCCCTCTTTTGTTGAGAGAAGTAGCGCGCGAACACGGGGTTAGGGATAGAATCGGATAGACTAGTTTTAGCTGCTTTGAATTATTCACAAGGGGAGACAAACTCGGAAATTCCGTGTTTAGAATATACAAGAAATTAGTTAGTCTTAAAATAATTAAGATGGTTTTCAAAGCAGGGAAGTTTCCAGAGTACACATTAATATAATGTACATTGAAAGAAAAAAAATCATGATTGTAATTTGAATTAACGGAATTAAACTAAAATGCAGAAGTATAAAACTTGAGACAAATGTACGAGACAAAAGGCTACAGTTTTTTTTAGAGTAATACATCACAAATCTCATACATAAAGCATATATACGGATGGGGGATGATTCCTGTGACACTGCACATAATCTCGAGGTTTCAATTGTTTTGTGTACAGTAATCATTGTGGCGGGATTGGATCCCCATCTAAGACTTTTGTGTCAATACTGATTAATTAACAACCGTCGTTTACTATAATAAACGGCCATATTCAAATCAGATCTGTTGTCCGAGTTTTATTATTAGTCTTACAAGCTTGCCATGGTGGATGCCCTGTATAAATACAAATTAAAACTTGTTTTAATGCTATTTATGCAGGCAGAACTCTGTATAGGATTCCTGTTTTTATTTAGAAACTTTACAGTAATTATTGAAAGAGGCAGTAAAGGGAGGAGTGAGATGGTCAAGCTAATCACTTTGCGCATTAATATTTTGCTAAATTTAGAACGCTATAAAAGCGCATGACGTAGCTGCCTTCACTCAGAGGCTGAAGATCCAAGATGGCAGAACAAGGTGCGTAATACGGTCAAGGTCAATTTTGATCTGTTTAAGTTATTTGCCTATTTTGATCTTCTATTTCTAGACCATATTTTTACCAAGGGTTTTGCCCACCTCCATCCCCTTTCTTGCCTCCTTTTATGATTGATATGTATATAATACTAAAAGTGTGTATATTTATTGTTTTTTGACTATATACAAAGTTTGAATGGTATAATTACAGTTATTGTTCTTATAACTTTTTTATTGATGTTATTAAACTGATACGAGTTACTTTACTACATTTAGATGTACAATTTGTAAGTTTCGTATTTTCTATATAAGATGTAGGTATTATTTTCAGTAAGAGGTATAACTTTTGTTAATTCTACCATATGTTCTGTATATAATGTCCGATGTAGGACATATGATTTAGTTTCTAAGATGGATACCCAAGTTTATGTCTTGAAATTGATTACAATGTATGTTATGTTCATGAGATGGCGGGATTGGGTCCCCATCTAAGACTTTTGTGTCAATACTGATTAATTAACAACCGTCGTTTACTATAATAAACGGCCATATTCAAATCAGATCTGTTGTCAGAGTTTTATTATTAGTCTTACAAGCTTGCCATGGTGGATGCCCTGTATAAATAACAATATATCTAAAGGCACACATACAGATCATATGGGAGAATTAAACGGAGAGACGTACACCACAGGACAAAAAAGTTAGGCTGGACATATTGTACACATACACGTACTGAGCAGTCTCCGAAATTCTGCGTAGTTTGCCATTTGCGGGTATTTTGGCGGCTATTTCATAAGCAAGACGCCTCGTACCTGAAAGACACTTTGCGTACATGGAGGTGTTAACCCCGGGAAGGTGTGCTTTGTTCAGGGCAAATAACAAAACTTCACAGGTCAAAAGTTCATCCTGTGAATATGAAGGAAAGACGAATTTGATTTAACAAGCAGTTCTCTCCGGTCAAAAGTATGGTTATTTAAAACAAATCGCAAGCCCCTTTCTTGCAACTTTTAAATTTTCTTTGTGACAGAAATGCTGCAGAAATGCTAAATAATGGAACAATAATCAAAATTTGTTAAAACATTGATTGATTGAAACTTTGTTTGCTTTTAATGAAAATGTCCGATTCTCTTCATGAATTGCTGACTGCTTGGAGGCTTTTCTGCATAGATCAGAAATATGTTTGTCAAACAAATGGTCGATATGAGTGCCTAAATAATTCACACTATATTCCCAGACCATTTCAGTATCTAAAATATTCTCATAGTGAATTTTTTTTTTCCAAAACAAATAGTCTGATTTTTTTCAGTGCTTGCTTTCAATTAGTATCATGTGCATATTTTAAACAGAATGGCCTCCTTAAGAAGAATGAACATGAATTTCAATATCTACAACACTTTCGTCAAGGTTCATGTTTTCCATGTTTCTCCCAATATGTTCAATCACAATACTAAAATGAGATTTTCAGTCACAATACTAAAATGAGAATAAAACAATTCACACACTTTGCTTTGATGAGCCACGACTCAGTTATTATCACAAAAGATGATGTCTCCTTTGTCCTCTTCTTTTGGATAAAAATGGTTTGAAAGTTGGCCAAAAATCTTTACTCTATGGGCCTTCACTACATCTAGATTAAAGTATTCTGAAATAGACCGTTTCTTTAATTTATTTACTTAGTTTCACTGCAACATTCTCAGTTTTCAGCAGTTTTGAAATTAAATTACACTATTTATTAAAACTCATACATTTACGTTTCCTATATATAGCACGCCTGGGATTACCATTTATATAAGGCAACTTGCTGGGTATATTACACCATTCTTTTAGGAGCATGTCCATCTATAGTATCTTTCGAAAGAGCTTCATGAACCCAATACACATCGTTTGGATCATCAACATAACATATATAGAAGGTTAATTTACTCACATCATTGTTGAAAATGTCTTCGTTAAAATGATTAAAACTGCGATAATTACAACTAGATTGATGAAACCGTGGAGTATTTCCTTTTATGACAACACTACTGATCAGGTCGTGCCCGTCACTTATAGATAAAAGAATGCACACAAAACAGTGGCTGGTTTGTTAAAATTGCATCAACAAGAGACGAAATGTATTTCTTACATGTCGTGTTGCAGATATAATTAAGTTTCTAAAATCAAAAATATCACATAGATCAATAAGAATTGCACTTTTGTTTGTATCTAGCATATCTCGGTTTAGATCTCCCAATATGATGATACTATCAAATTTTGTGCTAGTCTGGTCTAGACCAATTGTAGCTAGATTTCTGAAAAGATCATTTTCCATTGAATGCGACCAATATGTTCTATTTACAGCCCATTTTCTTCCATTTATTATAACCGTCTAATACAATAGATTCAATAGGGATTTTTCAGTTCAAATTCCTCCATACGCCTTACCGGTAGATTTGTCCAGGATTATACAAGTCTGCCTCGCCACGAGATGCCTGGTCTCTCCTGAATGACTTGTACCCAGGCACATCCAGGCTGTGATGACTGTAGGTATTATCAAGTTTTGTCTCTGCAATAAACAAGATGTCTGACACTAAAACATTTACACCAGATGCATAACATTCTTATTATTTCAAAATACAATTATAAAGAAAATTGAATTATGAGAATAAATAAAGGTCAGTGTGTCAGGTCAGTCTTTCTCCCGCTAAAGTATGAGTACATGTTTATACATAGGGATACTCAGTATTACATTTAACGTTCTTGTTAGGACTTTTTCTATTAAGCATTATGGGTTGCTGTATTATAAAGCGATATTATATTTTTGTTATTACTATCTATTATTATGGGATGGTTGTATTATATAGATATAAAGAGGATATATAACAGTGTTTTCAGTAATACCAAATATATTTCACGAGTGGGGCTAATATTTTGATATTTTTCACGAGTGCGCAGCACGAGTGAAAAATATCTAAATATTAGCCACACGAGTGAAATATATTTGGTATTACTGAAGACACTGTTAGATATTATGTTTATTACATTTTTTATCAACGAAAAACCTACCCCGTATGCTAACTAGGCCTACAGCGATCATTTGTAAACAAAAAATGTAGTTCCCCCTGTCCAGGTGCTGAGATATATGTCGGGTTTTCTGATTGGTCAATTATTTTGGTATTTTCTAATCATTAATTTGATTGGTCAAATCAGCAAAAGTGATATTTTTCACTAGTGATAAATATGATATTTTTCACTAGTGAAAAATATCACTTTTATAGAATGAATAATTTTTGATATTTCACTGGTAAAAATGTAATAAATTACATTTTTGTTATTACTATTTATTTTTATGGGATGCTTGTATTATATAGAGATATTACATTACGGTGGTTGTATAATGGTATATAAATGTCTCTGGTATAAGAGATGAGGAAGGTTGAACAAAATATGAAGCTTAAAGTAACATTTTCATACTTGTCAACATTTGATCATAAGAACTCTGACTGACATACAAAACTTCGTGTATGTGTTGTGAATATGAGGTGACAACCAGGTTGATACGGCTACAGTATAAAACATGTATGACCTACAGTACGCGTCAGGTGGTATGGTCCCCAATCACCGCCACAGTGGCGAGGTCTAATCCCTTCCACTCACTCGGTCGGTTGCATGTCGGTTGAAACACCGGTTGACACCGGCTCAAAACCCGAGTGGTCACCTGTTTACTGACACCGCGCGACACGGTGTACATTGCCATATTTGCCTTACATTATACTGATGTAGTTTGTGATTTTGTTTACATGATGATCCTGCATCACGTCGCGACAAACAACAAAACCAGCCGCATTTGTACATTATCAAAAGCATCTTTATGGAAACAAAGGCAATGTACTGGTGGTTTTAATTTGTCTCAAACAACACAAAAGACGGATCATATGTTTCAATATTACCGGTTGCGTAACAGACATACCTACACTACACTGAATAATTGACAAGTCTTTCGAAATTGAAGTCTAGACAGATTTTATCAATGAGTGTAAAATTAACAGGCAGTGTTCATAGCTAACTAATTAAGTCCAAAGTATTCATTTCGGCGGCCGAAAAAGACAATTGAATAGCCAATAAATATGTGTTTATATAACAAAGTACGTAAACATAAAACATCCACTTACTCTATTTAATCGATTTTGGCAGTTTAACTACTTTGTAAATACGTTACGTGTGTTTAATGGGGACAGTGGTCCTACTTAATCTGTTTTTATATGTTTCGCAGTGCCCACTTTCACATCCTCCAAAAATGCTATTAACCAGGTCAATAGTCACAAGTGCTATTTACCCCGAATGAGTATCATATTTTCGCGGGTTTTTTTTTTTTTTTTTTTGCTTGTTTTCGCAACCAAGACGAAGCAGACAGTAATGCTACAGGAACATTTCGGAAAATGGCTTCAAAGAAATGCTAGAGAGGATTTTTTTTCTGAAAAAGACAGCGCTAACACACAACCAGTAATAAAAACGCCACTTAGCATACTGAAAGACTAGCTTCGGGAAAAATCATTAGTAGATGATATGAACACTGATTCAAGAGAAAAAATAGAATTATTTAAATGCTGGTATAATAAAACAGTTATTGTAAGTATATTTCTAGAAATAGCACTTTTATTGTCCTCCGAGACATGAACTATTTTCCGATGCAGCCGAGGGAAATAGTTTATGTCTGGGAGGACAATACAAGTGCTATTTCCCTCACACCGATACAATAACTGTATACTATTGCACAGATCCTTTGATATACTTGTCTGATTACACAATCACTAAAACACACTTAGAATAATTGAAATCTCAACTTTCCTGTCTAGAAGTCGCCATGACTTTTATCTGGTAGTGTTGACATCTGTGTAACTTAGTTAGACGCTTGAAAGGGTAGGACTAAATTCCGAAACGTCACAGGTGTTAAATAGTTCGCACGTGACTGTTCAATAGTCATTTTAGCCATACAAAGTTCAAAATATAGCTTATGAATATAGTTAAGGAAAAGCAAACGCATTATGAAATAAATACTGATTGATATTTTGTTGATCATCTCTTTCCTTTGGCAGGGGAAGGGTAGGGACAAAATGGTTTCTTCGTCATTTTCAATGGAAAATCACGTGGATTAAAGAAAAGTAGATAGATTTTCACGGGGAGTGACAGGTTACGAAAACTAGGACGTATTCGACGAACTTCTGTAATAAAAAAAAATGGATATAATGTTTCGGATGTAAAGCCATTATAGTTTTTTCTGTCCTGTAATGTTCTAAAGTTAAACATGCAGCCATCCCATTTGTGTAGAATCATTCTAAATTAGCATAGCCTGATAGCACTTACAATGGTTCGTTAAATGTTGTTAACAACAGTGAAGTTGACAATTGTGTCGCACCTGACAGGCCCTAGAGTGGTTTCCCCTGTTTACCGGTTGTGCTACAGACAGGATAGTCTTAGCTTGTCAGTTACACTGCATAATTTACAAGTCCCATGAATATTTTGTCTAGACAGATTTTATCAACGGAGGTATTCTAACAGACAGTGTGCATGGCTTACTTGTAAATAATATGCAGCTAATTTCGTGTATCGCCGTTAATAAAACATATTAAAGTGGTAAGAAAATACTATAAAGATCGTTATATTACATATATATAGTACTAGCCTAACGTTCAGTTACCCTGGAAAGCGATTGTCACTGTTAATTAGTTTGTAAATACATTGTAGAGGAAACAAACACGGTGTGTTTCGGCAGCTACTTCAGTTAGCCTCTGTGAATTAAGCTGATGAAGAATTATGTCTGACATTTCATGGATAACGATACAGAAATATGAATGTCTTCTAGAATAGGTACCGTCTGTAAGCTGGTGAAGTCAACAAATGAGGTCTGCTTTTCAGAGTACTTCTCATGGTGATAGAAGAGTGCGGTTAGGCGGTCCATATATACATTGTATATATACGATCCTATTTACTAATGTTATTGGGCCGCGATAGCTCGGTCGGTTAGAGCGCCGGCCACGTAAACCCAGGTGAAGATCCGAGGTGCGTTTGATGCTTCCTACCCGGGTCCAGTAGGGCTGGCTGGCCATAGGCGATTTTTTTGTTAAGCAAATAACTCCTGTATTATGATATGCATAAAAAATGAAAAAAATAAATGTACACTATAATTGGTATATTCAGTATGAAGTAGTACATACAGGCTTCACATTTGTTAAAACAAAAATTAATAAATTGGTTCCGGATTTAAAATTTCCGGATTTTCCGAAAGTGTGTTTACACAGGAAATTTAGTTTTGCCTACAGCGAAAAATGGAAGCCCACCGAAAAGGCAAGATAGCAGGAAAACTTGATTTACAACATATGTCAAAACAAGATTAATTCTGTCTTTGGGATAGAGATATTTAATTTCAAATAGGTTTCAAAAAAAAATTGTGTAGAGAATTGTGTCATTCAAATATCATAATATTTTGCATTTTTTTTAGCATTTTTTAAGCTGTTACCATGGTATTCACAGCTCTAAAAATCACTGAAAATATAAGTTTACTTATCCTTCAGAGCTGTATTAAAATTGCAAATGTTGTACAGATTACAAATATATATACTTTATTAGAGGTAATATGTAGGGTTAACTGGCAATGTTTACATATCTAAAATATGTGCCATATTTTTCAGAATTGGGTATTTCTACTGTACACTGCTACATATACAGT
>NW_022981513.1:0-26142 GCF_902652985.1 Pecten maximus
AAACACCAAAATACAAACTGGAGTTGTCAACAACTAAAACGTACTTAAATACAAACTGGAGTTGTCCAAAACAACTAAACCGTTTTAAACAATACAAACTGGAGTTGTCCAAACAACTAAAACGTTTTTAACAATAAAACTGGAGTGTCCAAACAACTAAAAACGTTACTTACAATACAAACTGGAGTTGTCCAAACAACAAACGTTACTTATAAAAACAAAACTGGAGTTGTCATAGCAACTAAAATTTTACTTACAATGCAAAACGGAGCGCCCAACAACTTAAAATAAATACAACTAATAATAAATAGCACTTAAATTATTGTCTTCACAACCTTTTTGTTTGTTGTTTGTTGTTTGTTTGTGTTTTGTTTATCGCCGTTAACAGCCAGGGTCGTTTTTGAGGGGCCGTTCTCCTTGTAGTAGTTTGTGTCTACATAAATAAACAACGAATAGGAGGCCCGTCGCATGCCATCCAGCGCAATCATAGTAAAGTGTTTGGCCCAAGGGCACAGCCACGTCAGCACAGATCGATCCGTTTCCTCAGCTTCCCGAGAAACACAAACGACGCTATGCAATTAGAATGTTACGAGCAATACAAATTACCGTAATCTATGCTGTATAAATGTACAGTGGTATGCTCGTTAACACGAAAATACCCCTAAATATAAACTACAATGTTGTCCTATTCGGAGACTCGGTATGGAAATAGAGAACATTTCCTGTACGGCCAGTGCTGTTGTTTCCACACGCGGTACACGTGATCCGAGGAGTGTAGGTTTGTACGTACATTACAGGAAGTCTAACACAGGAAGTGGCCCATCAAGTCGTGAATTCTAGAGACACTCAGGGACAGAAAACCTGTTTAAAGTGTACAAAATTACACCAAAACGAGTTGCATAAGCATATGGATTTATTTTTATTCACTATAACAATAACTTCATACAAACGATAAAAATAACTAAATATCACATCAAATCCGAGAGCAATATAACCTAACAATTGTTGTAGCGCGTGCAGCGTGCATATCTAATTGACCATCAGGGTAAAGTGGTTTTGCACTTGAAAACTCGTCATGACAAAATTACGTATAGCATAACACCCCTACCATGGTAACGACGGTTTCTATCGGTCATTAAAGCTTTTTATAGACCTAAAGATTCGGCTTGTGATATACCGTATACTGTACCACTGATGGTTCTGTCAGTTACATGTATGGACCTTGGCGAAAAAGGGCGTGATTTTGGCAACGAAACAAAAACATTATCTCTACTAATAACTGAAAATCGTAAAAACCAAAGAAGTGGACAATCGGAAAACGAAACGGGGAAAAAAACATTGCTGCAACAAGCAACAAGAAAACAAAAATAAACAAAATCTAGCAACATTTTGATTGAACGAAAACTAAAAATTATGTTGCGGATAAAATAGAATGCTACACAATGTAATGCATGTAATAAGACAAAGGGTACTGTGAATAACCATGTAGTCCTAGACAACAACAACGAACAATGACTTTGGCGAATAAAACAAAAGACAAACTGTTCACAACAATAAAAACGCACAGTCTTAGCCTTTAAAGTAGAAAAAAAACTCCATTGAAACAACAGCAGGTGCATCACCTTTACGATTTCAACAAAAGAAATGTTTGACAGATGTCATTCGACTCTCCCTGCTCGTGTTGGTTTGTGTTTCTCAGGAAGCTGATAAACGGGCCGGTCCGCGCTGTCGTGGTCTTGTCCTTGAGTAAGACACTACCCTAATTGCTCTGGATGATATGCGACGGCCCTCCCTTATGTTGTTCAGTACGGTAGTCACCAACTACTACACGGAGACTCCATCTCATAATGAATCTGGCTTTTCATGGGTAATAAATCCAGCAAACAAAAAAGCCACTGACATGAAAGGAGAATGAAAAGAGGATAGTATATAACTTGAACTCCCTCACAATTACACTGATAAATGAACATTCTCTAAAATTTGAGAGAAGGCTTGATCAAGATTGGGCCAATGCAAATGTTTATTCAACAGCAGTTGCTTTCCGTCGTCATACCCAGTGTGACGTTCACAATATTGGATTTAGATGAGAATAATGATCTGGCTAGATTGGACTGATAGCCCAGAGGATAATCTGTGTAAATAAATGAGATGACCTTGACAGTTTAACTAAAACAAATGATATGTACTCGCTGGTACCCATGACTTTTTTAATTGTATTGTTCACAGTGCGTGTGGTTGAAATGTCATATTTTTGTAGAACTGTGATAGACTGTGATGCATACATACCACACATATACAATAGCTTAGACTTCACTTAAAATAATACTTGAATTGTTTTCGTTGAACAATGGTGATGGCAATGTAAGTTGGGCTGAGATACGAGTCGTGTAGTCTCTATTTATAATACGCACTAAGTGTGGAGAGAAAAACATTTCATTTCAAAGCTGGATGTCTTTGTCCAATAATCTAAAATTGTCTTATATGCCTTAACACATATAAATACCAATGCATTATGACGTCACAGCGTGTCCTCCTATCACATAAACTATTGTTTACATCCTTTTAAACCTACATTAAATGGATCTCTGTTCACAATAGAGTTTCTTGATAAAAAGCCAATTCACTTATAACTGAGTGCGCGTGACATCTGATGGATTGCTCAAGCACTCATTTACGTTATGATACAAATGACATTGAAACTTCATACCGTTTAAAACATCGATTTCATAACGAATTTAAGCGCGCCCCTACCTTTCACAGTTTGACTGCATTCATAAAGTCCAGGGACATCACTGTCGGGGAATTTGTTGGTGGCGTAGGTCATTAGAAGACACGTTTTCCCCACCCCACAATCTCCCACCGCCGTCACCTTTATCTTCCTCTCTTCGTCTACACCGTCGTCTGCCATGTCGGCAGTGTCGCGAACGTTTTACCCCTCCGCTCGTGCCCTACGATAACCACAGTTTGTTAAATGGTGTCGTTTAGACGTGCGAATCAGTGCAGCAGTGGACTGACTCTACACAGTGTGTGGTGTAATGAGACATCGTTTCCGCAGCTGTACTAGAGCTCTATACATCAATATCCGGACATGGCCCTACAACGTAGGTCGACCCGTTTCCTGATGTTACAAATGTCGTTTATATACTGCGTATACAACCCCTGTGATGTTTGTACACAAACTCGGTATTGAAGACAGCGACAGATACTCTCAGGACAAGCACGCAGGCCAGAGACCATGCCAAGTATGCTGAATGTTTAAAGAAGCTGGCTGGACGGAGATTTGTTTATCTCATCTTTATAAATATATGACATATCAACTGATATACTCTACAGTGTATATAATAAACCCGCATACAGACGAATGATAAGCGAAGAATGTAGCCGATCCGAAATCTTGCAGGCCTTGACAGATGAGCAGGAATACCAGCCATTGTGTGTTTAGTTACTGACACTACAGCCGACAATTGATCGAAACCAGACCATCTCCAAAGTCTTAAACAGCATTTTATTATTGCGATATGTGGTCAAATGACCAACCTTTCCTGGTCGTGTTTCAAAAACAGACAAGGATATGGATATATTATTCAGTTTCGCTGATAGTGAATATATCTCGACCAGTGAAAATACCAGAAACAATATTTTTTATTAAACAAGTTACTTTCCTGTTGACATACGGAAGAGTATTTCCCTGACCTCTCTCATTTAATCATCTTTCCTATCAGATAACAATTGTTTTATCTGATTTGCCTGTCCTGCCAGTCATTGGGTACTATCACCATGGCCAGATTCGTGGTATGATAGCTAGTTGTAATAAAACTCATCTCTTGTTTGATTTCCGACCTTTTGCTTCAGTTATCCCATATAATGACACTGTGCAACAAAATACAAATAAATCATATTGGGTGCCTCTAAAACTAACATCAACTTCAAACAATTTTAATGTCCAACACCTTCTGGGCTACATTTATACCAATAACCTGTTTGTTTCCGTGATTATCGAGTATTGCTCGAAAAATGTCTAAACTTGAACGCAAGATTTGCTCCGAAACTTACAATATAACATTGTCACGGTCACACGGCTATACATTATAACATTGTCATGGTCACACGGGTATACAATAGAACATTGTCATTGTCACCGGAATACAATATAACATTGTCATGGTCACACGGGTATACAATAGAACATTGTCATTGTCACCGGTATACAATATAACATTGTCATGGTCACACCGGTATACAATATAACATTGTCATGGTCACATGGGTATACAATATAACATTGTCATGGTCACACGGCTATACAATATAACATTGTCACGGTCACACGGGTATACAATATAACATTGTCATGGTCACACAGGTATACTATATAACATTGTCATGGTCACACGGGTATACAATATAACATTGTCATGGTCACACGGGTATACAATATAACATTGTCATGGTCACACAGGTATACAATATAACATTGTCATGGTCACACGGGTATACAATAGAACATTGTCATGGTCACACGGGTATACAATATAACATTGTCAGGGTCACGCGGGTATACAATAGTACATTTCTATGGTGACACATTGAGGCACATGTATATATCGGGACGTCTTTATGGTAATGCTGATTTTCATTTTGGGAGTTTCGTGCTGACTGGTGTCTAAGGTAGGCCATCTGGCAGAGCCTGGATACAGAACACTGGAGGCTCCTTTAAAGAATCTTTTAAGATGCCAATGGAAATAGTATTTCGCCAGGTCCCGGTCATCTTTTACCGGTGTATTTATTATTTTTGTTAAGTCCGTCTGTTATAGCTTCCAAGACACCAAATCATCCTGTAGAGCCCGCATTTTATTGCCACAACAGACTGCCATTAGACACTCCCATTGCTCCTAAAAAGTTCATAAGTGAAGTGTCGGCCTTTAGCAAATTGAAGTATGTGTAGACAAGAGTGAACTTAATTATGCTCTCAAAGATACTTCAATATATCTAATGTCTGGTCTTTATATATAAATAGATATAAGATGATGAAAGTAAAGGTTTTAGAGAAATGACACCAGCATAACGGTGACAAAAAGACATTTCAGCCGACATCGTTTTCCTATGGGACGTTTCCTGTGTCATCGGATAGGTGAAGTGTTTGGTGTTTTCCCCTAAGTATTATTTTGTGCGCAGCTTTAAATTGAGGAACCTACACTTTCCTGGTTGTATACCAAATTAGTTGTTCTCCAGTCCAACTTAACAAGCACACTTGGTGTTGCTCAATGCACTCCGCTAAAAAAAGTGACTTTGACCTTGACCCCAAACCCCAGAAACTCGAACTTGTTCGAGATAATATGGTAATTTATCATTGCGTGAAGTTTAATCAAAATCCCTCAAGGAATGAAGCCACTAGTAGGTGGCATATTTCTGCCATCGAGTTGCCGACTTACGACTTAAAGCGACCCCTTCTCAGAAATATGTCGACATATATAAGTCGTAAGGCGGTAATTAACCCGATGGCAGAAATATGCCACCATGTACACTAGAACGCTGAAAACAAACGTACTACAAGACAGACGGGGAGGACACCTATAGTCCCCCAGGTTTCACCGGTAAGGGACTACATGAAACATACACAGCAATCCCTCAAAAAGACGTCTACTTCCAGCACTTCTACTGTACATTGCAACTTATCGACAATATATAAAAAATTCTCATTAGTTGAAAATATATCAGCCTTTTAGAAACCGCTGCAGCAGTATTGAATTTCAAATGATTAAATTGGCCGACCCATGAGCTGATCTTCAGCATAAAGTAGTCTAGAACATAGGGTAATTTATATAAATGTTACTCAGCTATATGGTACTTCAGAAGAAGAATGACTATCGATGTGTCTAGCTACCTTTAACATAAACTTGTTCTCAAAAAAGTAAGCTCATTCATATGTAAAAGATTTGCATCTGCTGCCAGTCTACATTATATTCCCAGGTATTATGGCTCTAGACCTCTGCCACAAAGGCAAGTCTAGTCATATATTTATCAAATTGATCAGATATGTAATAGGCATTTCTGGCAAATTTTATCAGTATAAGACTAGACATGTCCCAGTGCCTTTTAGGATAAATGTTTTTGGCGTTTTAAGCATGTTTGATACCTGTGACATTCCTGGTCATTTACACGAACTTATCTCTGGTTTTTCAGATACACTATATCCAAATATCCAGTGTATTTAATATGGTTTCCCAGAAAGTGTTATTCATAGAAAAATCAGACGATGGATAAGGAATGCATGCACCACTCCTCGTGCAAAAACCACACTTCCCATATATGTAGTATATATACATATTCAAATAACTAAAAATACATTTTCCACAACTTCATTAGTACTTTATTTCCGGACTTTGTGTGTACAGAAAACCTCATCAAACATTAAACATTTGACACCCTTATATCCACTTAGAGCGAGATTAATCTGTACATGAAATCATCATATCTATAATGTCTCTTTGTCGTGTGTGTTTTCTAATCCACAACACATCAAACTGATTTCCGTACATTCTACCACATCAATATATGTATATATTTTTTAAACAAGGACAGAACTTTCTATTTTCATCGTTTATAAATTAATAAGATGTAAATCATACAGAAATATTTTTGGAATTCAAACTATGTATATATTATATCCATTATCTGTGTTTGGCTGTTTAGGGAGTTTTACTGTAAATAACTCGTAAATTGAACAGAATTCATCACTTGGTTGGAGTTTTACTTCAAAATGTTTATCATATTTATACCTGAAATACAAAAACAGGCCGTCCATAATAGGCTTCCTTTCAAGTTTTAAAATGCAGGTTGATATACCTCATTTTGGTTCAATGTCTTAAAAGGTTTTTGACTTTGATATTTGGCAGAAAATTGAAGTATTTTGCCTGATAGCTGATTGATACCCAGAATGAGGAGACATTCATATCTTGGGCAGATAATTATAAGCACTCGTATCTTTAACATTTAGGTTGATATTAGCCCACAAGCCTTAGGATGATATCAGGTGTCCCTTTTGCCAATATTCCAGACAAACGTCACCTCAAAATATTGTAGACCTTAGACCTTTAAAAGCCACACTTTTCACACATAGTTCCACCACCACCCCTAGACTTGTGGAAGCAAGTGAACACATCAAACTTACCATATTTACAAATAGTTATACTATCATGCATAAATCTGGGTAAGCCGCATATATCACATTTACATAGTTACGATTTTCACAAACCATATACATCACATATGTAATTTGTATATGTATACAGAATACAAACTATTTGTAAAGTGGTTTTTTTTTTATAGTTCTTATGTCGAGTGCTAGGTGTTAACATCTTTTGTTCTATAATTTTATATCAATTATGTAACTTCCTATCTCATAACAGATTTGTGTTGATTAATTATCAATTGTATATTCAAATCTCATTGGTAGAAAGTGCTGTCGGATGATAGCATGGAACATAAATGTTTATGACGTAAAGAGATGTAATTCAGAAAAACAATAAAAATCAAAGTACTGAAAGTACTGTAGGAGGCGTTTGTCAGATGTAAAAGGAGATATTTGAAATAAAGCAAGAATACAAATTAAACTGATATCAACATGACTAAACATTTCCACTTAAGTGTGTCAAACCAACTGGACATAATGGTTTTCACAGTCCTGATGAATGTAATGGTTTAGACTGTTCCGATATACATAATGGTTTTAACCATCTTAAAGTTTCAAACCTACTTCTAAAAGTAGTTAAACATTTCTTATTTCAATCAAACCTTTACTTAAGAAGTCAAACATTTTAAATTTTTTCAAATCGACTTCTACTTAGGTACATGTCATTAACATTCATACTTTAAACCATCTTTTATATTTAAGTAGTTCAAAATTTGCATTTATGTGTTTAAAACAAACTTATATTTTACAGGCCTGGGTATTAGAAATGTCGAAACAATATGATATGCATTTCGATATGTTATAACAATACACGATATGTATTGAAAATACAGGGAGTGTCTGCTACTTTTTTTGTTGAAAGTGTGCAATGTCTTTCAATATCTTGTAAACAAAATTGTTTATTCCTTTCTATTTTGATCTTAGAATAATATCAAAATTAGATTGACGGCTTTTAAAAGTTATTACACTTTTTTTTCAACAAAGACCTCATTTGTTAAGGACAATTATTTTAAAATTAGATATCAATTCCATCTATTTTAATAGATCCAATGTCAATATTAACAATAAACTGTGATTTGTGATTTGTTGCTTTTTAATTTACCACCAAGATGTAGATAATAGCCTAGTAGCTATAGGTACTGTATATAAATATACAGCGTTTTACATGCAAAATATTGAAGAAAACTTTCATATTTGATATCAATTCAATATGATTGTATAAGTCCCTTGGGGTGGGGAAAGAACCCTGGGCCTATTTTTACATCAGGATTGTGTTCATCTCTTGGTCAATTTGGCTTAATTGACATAAATAACTTCTTCTCTGAAACTAAGCAATCGATATAGCTCATACTTGACTGGTAGCATCATTTTGGGTAGGGATTCAAAATTGTAAAAATGGTGGGGTTGACCCCTGGGGGGCAGGGTCAAAAGGGGTCAATTGGTTTCTCTGAAACTAAGTTATGGATATAACTCACATTGGTGTGGTAGCAATCCCTATGGGGTTGTACCCAAAGTCAATTTCATTTCATGGATTAATTGCACAATTTGGTATAAAACCTACATTTGTATGGTAGCATGGTTATGGGGTGGGTATTCAAAATTGTACGAATGCTGGGGTTAACCTCCCGGGGGCTGAAGGATGGGACCAAAATAGGTCAATTTCGCTAAATTGACATTTTTAGAATAACAATAAACCAATGTACATGTACCCATATAAAATGCTTATGATATATTGACATAGAAATACCAGCGACAAATTAACTTAAGCATCATTCTTGTTTCATATCTCATAAAACCAGGTGAGCGATACAGGCCCTCTGGGCCTCTTGTTTTATCTGTGAAACCATTCAGATCCCAACTCCATAATCTTGCTGGACACTCCTTTTGAGCCAACAATTGAATTGCAATTTATGGATAATTTTTAATTTTGGCAAGAAAACATTCTTTAAAGGGCATGTCTGCATCATTTTTAATAATTTACCCTTGAAACTTCGCACACACCTTCATAAGAGCCGGTTCTTTAAAATGTGAATGAAGGTCATGGTCAGAGAGATAAACTCAATATTTGTAGCCAGTCACACATGTTACATGTATCTGTTTGCCAAATATCCAGCCTTTATGTGTATGTGCAGTTTTGGGTCATTTTTTCATTTTGGTAGGAATTTCTTTTTAAAAGTGCCATATCATTTTGATTATTTGACCTTGATACATTGCACACACCTTTAGAAGGGCCGATTCTTTAAAATGTGACCCAAATTAATAATTTTGAAAGAACTTTGAATTTTTTTCATCATTTGACCCCCGTGACCTTGAATGAAGGTCAAGGTCAAATATAAGTATAACATTTGTAGCCAGCCATACGTTATCGATGCGCCAAACATCAAGCCTTCATGTGTATATAGATAAAAGAGCAGAAACCTTTATTCTGCAATTTTGGATTATTATTTAATTTTGGCTGGAGAAAATAGCTTTATGATTCTTTTCCAAGTGCCATATCTTTCTGCCTTATTTTTATCTGATGACAATAAAATATGCACATTCTGTTTCAGTGGACTATGTTCTTTCATATGAAATGAAAAAAATAATCAATTTGAGATTTTTATTTTTGACATTCGAACCCATAACAAGTCGTTGGCCTTGACATTCTCTGACAATATGTCATTGAGAAAAGTTTGCCCTAACCACGTGCTAACCAATTTCCAAATAAAATGAAACAAATTATGCTAAAATATGTGTGATGAGTTTCCTATATAAACTATAGTAAAATGTATCCTCTCCCCAGGGAGAATGCGACACATAGAGGGCCATGAAATTAACAATTTTGATAAAACAGCTGAAGAACCTTTTGTACACCATTCTGCGATATCTTGGTCTTAAGAAGAAGACCGACGCATGACGACAGATCAAATTATAATGGTGTATATTATGAGCTGAATGTCAAAGGATTGTAAACTCTGTACAAATTGTATTATATTATCAGGCAGTCAGCCTAAATGTATGTTTCATATCTACCATATTAGAAGTTTGAGGTTTTGTACGATATATATATATACTTAATTTGTACACATACATTAAATGAGTTAGCTGCTTTCATAAATTAAGATGTTTTTTCTAGAGTTTACTAGGCCGGATGAAATATGATCATGAGCAATCAGTATGGTCAATATGTGATTTGATAAAATGCCTCTCGTAGGTCAACCACTCATGATCACTCAACTTCTTTTTGTAGGAGTCAATATTATATGTACGAGAATTAAACTCTCACGATGTCTGTTGCACATAAGTACAAAGAAATACATTATCACTTAAGCCGAAAAAAATCACACTTAAGTAGCAATAACACATAATAGTCGAAAACCCAATATATGTTATCAGTGATAAGAAACAGTACTTATAAGCATTTTTGGCAATTTATCCTGAAACAGCTATAGCCTTCCATATTTGACATCCCACAGATTGTTGCTTGTATATATATATAGTTTTAAAGGTCAACATTGGAAAAAACCTAAATGGTTATACATGAATTCATAATAAATAGAATTATTGACAAACAAGTTTCATTTATTTTCACACTTTCTGGAGACCAATAAGGAGATTGATGATTATTTTGATGAAAATCAAACATTTTTAATTAAATTTCAAAAGCAAATATAGATTTATTTTGAAAGTTATGAGGAATATTGATATTTGAGAAAGTCTTATATTATATGGATTTGATATCGATTGCCAATAGATATACATGTATTTATCATTTTACATGAAAACAACAAAAAGTTATATTACATGAAAACAACAAAAAGTTGTACTAATAGGTTAAAATGCAATTGGTATACATTTTGTTAATCTACAATTACTTTGTATTGTTTAAATATTCTATGTAATACAAACATTGCACAGCTTGGTGTATACAAATGTATATATATATTACATGAAAACATTTGAAAAGGTTGAATCGTGAGCTGAATAATATATAAATAAGACAAGCTGGTTCAATAATAATTTAGCATTTTCATATATATTACGAGCGCGAGTAGCTACTGCAGTAAACCTTATCACAGAAATCCAGATTTTGTATATTGTCTCTGTCGGGGAAGGTACAGCACAAATGACCACCACGACAGATATGTGCCAGTTTTCTTAGTTTTAAAAAATAAACGATCGAATTCCATCACGCCATCACGTAAGTCTACCGATTCATGGATTTGAAACACAGGGACTTCGATCAGTTATCGCAGTAATCCGAAGGGTTCTGGGGTTGATATCGCCTTAAAGCTGATTAAAGTTTGCATATAGTATATAGCAAGATCGTCAGAAAATTCGGACTATAATCGCAGTAGATATTGTGATTTTGTGGTCTGGCCAGGCTTGAACAACTTACCGTAAACAGTTTCGTCCTAAATAAACAAACACTTATTTCAGTGAGTCAACAAACAGATTTAAACTTTGTAAGCAACTTGCCTTTAATTCATGTTGATAGATATTAATTTCTAGCGACAAACATCATTTTGATGCTTCGTGTGAAGCCCGTGTCCACGTGCTTCCATTTTGACAGAGTGCTCGCTCACGTAAACAGACGGAACACGTGATCGCTAAATATCGGACTAAATCTCATAAAATCTCGTGAACAAACTACCAAGTTGTAAACAAAAGAAATGTTGTTAGCCAAAACCTGGAGGGTATTATGAAAATCAGGAATTTGTTTATGCTTGGTTGTTATGCCATCCTTATTTCTAGTAGTTAAACAAGTGTCCTCTGTAAGGTAACGTCAGAATCTCGCAGTTATCTCCCTTCAAACAGTATTTTCAATATAGATTTGCAAAAATCGATGCAGGTGTAGATATTTACAAGACATTATTATTATTGTTTATTCAAAATAATTCCTGAAATGTTCAAAACATTATCAGCATAGTTAATACATTTCTGTGCACATCTACTTTGATTGACGGACTACAATGACGTGCCTCATACTTGGAACTAATTATAAGCGAATCATTACCCCTAGTTACAGAAATTACCACCAGAGGTCTCAAATTCCGGGCTTCCGCCGAAGAGAAATTTATACTGAATATACCTTTTTTCATGTAAAAGCACTTTATTTGTAGTCTTGATAGTTTTCATAAATGTATATATAGTTCAACTACATCATATATGTACCGAAAGAAACTACAAAATGAACTGTGAAAGGAAATATAACGAAAATGAAAGTGAGAGATTGTGACGTCACAACTCGTAGGTGATTGTAATATGGCAGGCGTAAACGCCTCCATAAAAATCATTCTGTTTAGAATATCAACATTTTGCCAAAATCTTCAACAGGTGCAAATGAACACCAATTTTAGGACGACTACAAAAATTCTCTATTTCTCAAATTGGGAAGCAAAAACACACCAAAATAAATAAATAAATAAAATGGTACTACATTGATTTGCATTTATTTGTGCATAACCACATGTGATGACACCACATTGTAAACCACAATGACAGACTTATTATATATTTTATAAATATGTTTAGTAAAATGGATTGTTATGTCTATATAAGTTGTAATGATTTATTATAGCTTATTATGTCGCATGTTTCAATTCTGTATCATGTTGCATGTTTTACCTTTTACTCGTAAAGTATTAAAACATTTGTCAACTTCCTGCAATGAATTGACTTCATAAACACTTACAAACTTCATCTCCAAAGCATATGTATTTTTTAAATAATGAATGATGTTCTGAACTCACTCTTAGCCAAAAAGGGTCAACACATACTTTCTTAATCCAAGTAGAGGTACAGGCTTATTACAGGACAGTTATATGACACACTTGCCTTTCATCTAGACAGCTGGGGTTTGCCCCCAATCGAAAATGAAAATGTATTGGGGTAACCTGTGCCGAACAACATGATTTTTCTCCGGATACTTCTGTTATCTATCACACTGCAAGACCACTAGCACACTTCCGTAAGAGCCAATATGATTGATTTGTTTTGCAATTGTTGAAAAATGATCACATGTAACGATTGTGTATAATGTACTAGAAATAAGTTTGCTAACATCTAGTAATTACATCACAATGAACAAAATATTTCAATTAATTTCTAAAGTCTGGTGTAAATACTGACCTGTTAATTTTTACTATATATGAGATGGAAGTACAATGGGGGTAAATTTGTGTAGCTTTCTTAAAACCGTTACATGATGATTAATCAAAGCCGTCTAAACAACCACACATATGTGATTTATTAAGCAATGCAACGAGTTGGAAAACCAACTAGTAATTAATCAAAATTAACACTAGCATGTAACTTAATATCAGAAAACAACAAACCTATCTAATCTGAATTTAAAATACCCTACCACCTTTCTTTTTATTAAAAATGTGAAGCCCAATTAAAATGATTGTATTAACATTCCACTTTAATATTATATGCATCCAAATATTGAATAATGAGAAAAAATGCATAACAATGGTAAAATGCTGTATGTGTAACAATCCCACGGAATAGCATTTATGGGATGGGTAAGTCAGTTCAAGCAATTCAAATTACCTACTAGGTAAACATGTGGGCTACAACCTCAATTTGTGACCCACATGATTATTCTTTTCGAAAATTGTCATTTGGCATCATCGTTGTGATTCCATTATCACCATTTTATGTCCCCAAGAGGTACTGTAAATCATTCTGTTTATTGCACACGCTCTGAGGTCCAGTACCTAGCAGGCATCATTCTCCCGAGTAGCAGGCACTCTTTCAGATACGTGTATAACTAAAATTCTCTGATAAACCACATTAACACTCCGGATACAGGTGTATATATAACTATCACTCTTTATGATACCTCAGGTATCTAACACTTTCAGATACCTTAGATACCGAACACACACATACAACATCTGTTCCAAGGAATGCGGCACTCTGTTGACTAGGAGCCAAAAACACACTGTTGCTGAAAGTCTGTGATAAGCAGCTTGCTCAGTCCTGTGATTTGTGTTCCATTTTCACACTAGAAGGATTTTCTTGAGTAAACTTTTGAAGCCTGCGTTTCCGTACTTCGTGCATCTCATCATTGTGTTCCTCTTCGTGAGGGTCTTCCCATGATGGAATCGTTTCCTCTTTTGCTGGCGAGAAACCTGTTGCTCCTTCCAGACCTGTAAAATCTGAAAGAAAAAACATATTTGAAGAAAAAATAAAGCGCAATAAGATATTTTATGTTGATGAGTATTTTTATTACCTGAGTAATAGGATCCTGACCCTACATACATTATTTTATATTTATTTCAGTTTTGGTTTCCCTCAAATTACGAGTACCAATTATATGGTTTTATGAGCTCAACTAAAAAAAAAACTATAAAAATTACTTTTATTTGATCATTGATTACATAAAGCCCATAAATTGTCTGGCTAAGGTTTGACTTGATCTAAAATGAACATGCCTAAATGCACATGGTATACACGGCCTTACCTAATTTTTGATCCTCTGTATTGGTTTTATCTGTGGAATGGGGGTCTAACCCTTTTTTCTCAGTATCAGCTTCCTTTTCTTTCTTTATATCAGATTTGTTTTGTGATAACGGAAAACTTGCTGTACTGATTTCTGCTATCCTGTAAAAAGAGACAAATTTCAACTGTACTGACAACTAGGTAATTAAGAATGAAAAACGATTCATTGTGTCAGTTATCTAAACATAGCGATTCAGTCCTAAAATCTAACAACAACAGAGAGATCAGATCAACAACAAAGAAAACATAACGTAGTGATATTAGACATAATATTAAATGCCTCTCCACCTGGTCCAGCAGGGCCGGTAGAGGAATTGAAACCATTCGTGGTATCAATGTTATACAAATATAGCAAATCAGTCCTACAAATGTAGCTTAATAATAGAATACTGGAAAGTCATCATGCTCCCTTTGCATGCCTGACAATATCTGTTGCTTATACTTGTAAGAAATACACCAACTTATCAGTACATTGATGTAATTAATATTAAGGAAATTTTACAAAAATCTTCCTACAAAAGATATGGCATGAGAAACAAACACCAACCCAAATGGAAACAGATTTATCAATGAATTCACATACATAAAGCGTTGACAAAATATCCAGCTCATGCACAGTACTTTAATGAACCATACCCAAGTTTCATAATCATTAAAATATGATAATTTCAACATTTGATGTCAATCCTGGGAAGAAGCCATAACTGCTGATTTTCAGGAGAAGGGAGCTAACTCTTACCCTGTCTGTGTGGCTACAGCATTGTACTGTTGTATGAGCACCATAGCCCCGTCCAGCAGGGCCTGTATGTCTTGTAACCATTGAAGTCTGGCTTCTACATTCTCCCGTTGTTGTCCCTCCATCGCCTTCAGTTCCTCCACAGACAGACCTGTCAGGTTTCTAGGGGGCCTCGGCATGGCTACATATACAAACATTTTAAACTTAGGTATAGCTAAAACACAAATTGAGGAAAATAACTCACAAATTCTTCGTCAAACTCATAATAAATCATCTGGAAATATTTCTTATTTTACTTATTTTTTGTCAAAGTGAGTTTATCCTCGCAAACCATCATCACATGAGCACAACAATAAAGAAATATTGTCTTAAAATTTGTTCAACAGAAAAAAAGATATTTCGAATATGAAAATAAACATGCAAGATTCTGAACAAATTAAACCTCAAATAGACTATCAGGTATTAAGGACATCTGATACATAGGAATATCTTACCATAGTTACCATACGGCATCATAAATGGCAGCATGGGTGGCACTATTGGAGGAACCGCAGAGGTAGGAGTGGTGGTGGGTGTTGGTTGTGTGGAGGTTGAGCCCACTGTGTGTGTGCCTGCAGAAGTCGTGGGCGTGGCTGCTGGGGTTGTTGTTGTAGAACTAGCACCTGTGGTACTTGGGGCTGCTGATAACAGAAAATATTGTCATAATGAATTAGTTTTGAACAACATTATTACAGCTTTATTTCACATCATAATGGGATGTTAAGCAGAAAAGTAAATTTAAAGTTTAAGTCCATGCATGTAGACAATCTCTATTGAGAAAGGTGTTGATATGTTTAACTTCTGAGGACAATAAATTCAAATTGACCACATTCACTTTCTCTTGTATATTACATCAAATGCTGTTAGTAGTACTGATAAGGAAAGTAACTTCTACATATGAAGGAGTAATACAGTAAAACAACAACCTCTAAAGTAATGAGAACATCAGTTCTGTGTGGGACGGTAACTGGTACTGCCCATGGCCTTCATATAACTTATATCAATTCTAATGTAACACTTGAGGAGTTACTATCAGATATATAATACATGACAGTTACCTTGTGGCTGTTGTGGCATGTTTGGCCACATTGGCGGCATACCAGGAAATCCCTGGAATACTGTTATAATAGAAAGGAACTGTCATAAATATGATGGAGAGAGAAAAAAACATCTGAACAATTAATGTAATATAAACAGATATTATCCAAGTACATGTAGATGTGCATTCAAAATAACCACTCATGTCTTAAAACTTAAGAATTTGGGTTAATTAGCTCGTCTGACTTTTCCAAGAATCATGTCTGTTATTCTATGCAAATGTTTTTAATCACAATGAATGCTTTGAAATAGTGGTCTACATCGTGTTTGCTTTCAAACATTCCAACACCAGTGACTCCTGAATCCACAAATTTCCCCACAATATTCATATGACAAGTAAAATCTAGTACTTAAGGTTCATCGTCCTGAAAACAAAATATGATGCCCCAAAACTCTGGGATACCGCTTGGGTAAAGTCCTGTTAATTGATACAAACAAGAATTCAGTAAATCTTGAATAGGATTCATGATTTAGGAAAATGAATGTCTTACAGTTTTGTGGCATTTGTGGCATCTGTGGTACTTGTGGCTGTTGTGGCTGTTGTTGTGGCTGTTGAGGCTGTTGCTGGGGTGTGGCCAGCTCTGGGCGGTTCATCCTTAATACATCCATTCTGCATGTAGGACAGGTCTGTTGGCGCTGGAACCAGGAACGCAGACAACTTGTATGGAAGATGTGGTTACAGGGAAGTTTCTTACAAGTGGCCAGCATATCCTCACGACAAATGATACAAACATTGTCCCCAGCCTGGAGCTCCTCTGCGGTAGCATCTGGGTACAATGTGTTCATGTTCTGTATAGCACGTCGGGACATGATCACATCATGAAGTGCCTTCTTAAAGCCTCTACAATAAGATAAAAAAAAATGTAATGTTAGTGCTTTATGTTCTCAAAAATTGTTTGTCAGTGTTAACGAGAACAAAGTGTCCTTTACATTGTGAAGCAACAGGTAATTTTCTTAAATTCAAATGAACATGTTAAGTTTGCATCAGTAATATTATGGAAGTAGCTATACAGTGACTTTGAGCTCCATAACTAGTTATCAGTATCAATTATCTGAAGTCAAACTTTGTTATCCCAAACTCTGATAACTTGAAGACTCTTCAGTTTCGATAGTAAATGTTCTATATAAAATATACCTGGTTACCTTAAATACTCGGGATATACAGACAAGTATTATCAGGGATATATGGTCATACCATAATAACGATCTCGAAAACCAGGACAGACATCAATCAAATTTCCCAGAATATATTACAAATTACACTCACCTCAAAGACAAATACATAGGACGGATGGCAAACAACGGGAATGTGTGAACCTTTATCATAATGGCCATAAACACTATGTACAACACAACCTTTATAAAACCTGAAACACAAAATATAACTACTTAAGACTTTTAGAACTCACAGAATTATGAATAACGTTTTCGTACTCCAAAATATATCTGACACTGGCGTAAGACATTTTTTAAATATATTATTTAGCAGATAACAGATAACAGATAATGCTGTAGCATAATGTACAAATACACTAGGTAGGTCTACAAGATTATACCTATAATAAGTTCTGTGTATAAAAGGTATACAGCTTTGTTTTCCCAAGGGTTCTCATTCTGAAGGTCAATGGAGTGAAGTAGGTATTTCATCAAGGTCATCCACACCACTGTCAACAAGACTGCATACTGAAAATAGACATTATTCAATAGAATCATGTTCACAAAATAGGCAGTTTCTAATAATGATTTCTCATAATCTTTATACATTTGTATATCGTATATATACACACATTATATGCTGGATTTGTTTTTGTAAAAATTGTAATACTGTATACAATAACGAAATACATTATCTTATACTGTATATAAACAGTGAAATCTGACGTTACTGACAGCATGGGACTGAATCATCTTGTCAGGGAAGCATGTTGCATTTCTAGTGGATTAGATTTTATATGCAAGCAGTTGATAAAGTCAGTGGTAAGTTAAGTCAGGTTCCACTGTGTTTTCAATTTTTTCCCTGATTATAATGAAACTCATATGACATATTGTAAGCAAAAACACATGTCAGAAGTACTTTATTACTTTGACTGTTGGTATCTAGAATAACGTGATTATTAAAATTTACTGGCCATGAATGAAATCAGTGTTATTCCACAAGGGAATAGATAAAAGCCTTACCTCAAACCCAAATACTAGCTGTACTGAGGCTCCCTTAGTGAGAGTGCTGTAGTAGGCATCATTGATGAAATACAGGTCCAACATTGCCAACAGGGCAAGCAGAGCTGGAAAAATAATCAGCTGGTGAGTATAAGGATATTTTTAAGATTTTTATAAACCTGATATACATTTTTATCCAAAAATAAATCCCTACCCATAAATAAACCCTCTTTTTCATTTTTGCAGAATCATAAATTTTGAGACGTTAAACTATAAAATGGATGACAAATACTCCCTCTCAAAACCTTAATACTAAATTTTAGGATAAATATGATATGTATCAAGATTAACATTACTGACTTCTATATGTAATCTTCTACAATCAGTTATTATGGGTGCACAGTTCTACTAAATGGACAAAAGGGGCTAGATTCTATGTCTGGAGAGCTAGTGAACATTTTCCATATCCATAATGAAAACGATACATCTTTGCCTTAAAATGTTTGTTTAATCGGTCTCAGTAGTCTAATACGTATACATGGGCTTTAGTTTAAATTGTATGGCCCAAATTATATAACATAATTATAAAGCCTGTCATTTGATGTGTTAGGATGTCCAACTAGTGGCGTTTTTCCTTGAAATGTTGATAATATTAAATATGAGTATTATTGGTAATACAGCAATCAAAAATAACTTACATGAAACTCGAGCATGAAATTTCACAGAAATCACTGGACTCCGCTCCATCTAAAAACAAAAAATAAATTTAAAGAATATTTAAATACCAGTAAGATTTAGAAAGTTTCACATATAGAAATTTATTTCAGAATGTTCTACTTAAACATAATCATTCAATATCCATAGATAGTATTTGCACTCATATTTTCCCCTTTTTGGAAAGGCAGCTTGCAATTGCACGTCCTCTATGAAATCACCAATAAATTCACAAATCACTGGAGAAACCTGTCCTCTATGGAAACCTCAAATCTATGCTTGTGTTCTAAATCAGAAATAGCACCAGTAAGATGAATACAATTTTGTAACAATAAAATTGATCAGATGCCAGTTTGTAAGTCTAATTGGACTGACAAATGACTGCCTGTGATTAGCACTGCTTGTCTTTATGTATTGTATTGTCTATTTCCTAAACAGTGAATACAAGTTTTAACCTATTAATCACCTATTGGTCAGATTGTCAAATGGGTGTGATGAAATCTTATAATGTATGACAAATGTTTCAGGGCTGTTTCCTCATTGGTTTGGGAAAGTGCCTCTTTGTCTCATTTTTTCAGGAGTAAACCACAAATTTTGGGAATTTAGCTTAAATATGAAATAATTTCATAATTGGTCCTAAAAAGCCCCAAGAAAAGCCCCTGTGTTGACAGATTCTCTTGTCTAAATGGAACAAATGGGAGATATACCAGGGGTAATGATTGATTTGAAAATTAGGTAAAGGTATTGGAGTCCCAAGCATTATAGGACACATGTATGGTGCAGTCTTTGTTAAAACTAGACAACATTAACGTTTCAGTGATATTTTGGACATCCAGTAGACCCTTGAGAGTAAGTTTTTGAGTCCCCAAATTGAGATCTGACTTGGGTTTGAAGGGACATGGCTATTTGACATATTTTGACCCTTCAGATTTCTGAGATATAGTGATTTGACTTCTGAAATAGCTCAATGTTAAGGGTCAACTGGATGCCCTGATATATGAGTCTTGAAGTCATGCTGTTCTGTGGGACTAGTCACCTATACTGGTACTCATAAGTAAAAAATATCCACTTACATAGTCCACCCTGTCCTCTGCCAGCCAGTGGAAGCATTTCAAGAATAACAAAAGGGTAAACAAAGCTACAAATCTTGGACTGAAATCATCTCGAAACACTGTGAAGGCCAGGCAGGTCTCTGTCACTGCATACCAAGATCTTTCGATCAAATGCTACAAAGTTAAAAAAAAAATACAAATTATACATAATTACACATTACAGTGGCATCATAATTATTACCAAAACAGTAAAAATGTCCTAACATATTGGAAATTGTTTTATTAAATATCTTCACAAAAAGGTCCCTCTATTTCAAAATTTGATTTGTTTAACAACAAAAAATTTGCAGAAATTTCATGTTGTGGAATTAGATTCACCTGTTATCAAAAAATAGCTCTAAATTTCGAGATGGTGGATGCGAAAGACACAGATATAGTATATATATCATAGAATGTCATTACATTTCACATTCAGATGATATCATGTTCATTACTATGCAGTTGGCTTAGAAAACATGATTCACTGTTGAAATATTATTTGATGGTAGGCAGAAAAAATAATTCATTGTCTACCTTCAGGCACTGACTTTTTACCTTTCATTATTCTTCAAAACAAACCCTTGGCAAGCCATTAACTTTTGACATTTCAGAATATTGCCCATTTGATGTTCAAAAGGTTTTTGACACAATTAAGTATTACAAATGTAGTTCGAAAAAGAGTATTATCAATTGTTAGCTCAGTCATTACCTCCAATTCTGCAGCACGCAGTTGCCCGAAGAAAATTTTCCTCATTAATTTTCCCATTAAAATGACTCCAACAAAAGCTTGTATATACAGCATCTGAAACAAAAATATACCTTGTCAATAATGAATTAATGTATGTTTTGCGAGTGTATCCCTGGTATGTGGAATTAATATATTGGTCATCTAAAGAGACCTTTTCTTTAACTCGCTCCTTTGAGTCTAAGCAAGCCAGAGGTCCGGTGTTTGAGCCCTGGTGAAAACATTGATATTAAACTTCATTGATCATGCACTCTTTTACATTGGCACCCATATATGCATGCATAGTTGCATACGTAAGGACCGGGAATGATACTTAATACATAGTATCACTTATACATGTGAAAGCATTGCTGTAACACCTGGAAACTTTAAGGACAAGTTCTTCCTTGTTGGGCGGGGGTCAGAGATGGAGAGTGTGTTGGGGGTGGGGGGTATAATATACGTTACCCTGGTAAAATACATACCAGTAGTCTTATTATATTACTGGTCGCAACATACTAAACATCATGTAACATAGCCCATAATAGGAATTGTAATTCTATGATATTTAAAATTTGATATTTATTAGTTACTCCACTAGGGATCAAACCTAGGACCTCTGGCTATCTATTCTTATGCTCAATCGTCCTATCAAGCTAAAGAGAAGTTCTCTCAAGCAGAGTGCACATGCATATGGTATATTAAAATATTGCGGCAAGTATTTGTTAGGCCAGGATTACATTTATGATATTACATGAAACTTATTTCGTTTCATTGCTTTATATGTAATGACCCCGATTTCAAATCTCAATTAAGTATATATATATGGTGTGATCGTGATAATCCCTGATTCTACATATACCTTTACAGATAAATAATATAAGCATGTTCTGTCAACTGAATGACCGAGGCAGTATTTATCATTGTGTACAATCTATTTAAGCCACACTGACCTACTCCTTTCACATTTATTTTATAGGCCTAATGTTCAAAATGAAATAGCATGTCCCACTGCGTTACATTATCCAATGAATGCAAGTGCTCTATGTGAATTGATAAATTCACCATAGATAGCTTTATATTGTCATGACATCATTTAGGATCTATAGTTGAACATGAGTGCCATGTCCGCGATTTTCTTATCACAGTGTTTCAGTCATTGCCTTTGAACAAAATCATGTTATGATTATAACATCTGTTTTGTTTTTATTTTAATACTGTGCAACATAAGATGTGTAAAGCACATGGAATATAGTGAATGATTTGGATCATTCAAATCATCTATGCTCTGTCCAATGTGTCAATACAATTACTTTCACAAGGTCTCGCGCCTAATACGTGTACTAATACGTGTACATAATCAAATATTGAACAAAATATTTTTTGCTAATGTTTACACTTGTCACTTTGATCTTTTAACTTATCGTTACTTACGGCCATACTCGGGTTAGACTTCGTTATATACACAACCGACGGATAAAACTGCTTCTTTTGATAATATGCATTTCCTACGACAATTGATGTCAGGATAAAGCTAACCCCCGTTAACAACACGGCCTTCATCTTGTGATTTTGGTTACGACTTCCAAGTCTTGATTCCAAGATGGCGGTACTTCCGATGTGGCAGCAAACTAAAAATAGAAACGGCGTCTAAAAATAGCTAAAAAACATGTGTCTCCCTTTCATTGGATTTTTGTAAACATAATTATAAAGGTGACCCGATGAGGTGTTAGCGAGTAAACGCGCATTTCTGAACAAGTTATTATTGATAAGTATCGTGCAGGACTTGAATTGAACTAAAATCATGCCGAATACAACTGTGTAATATTATTATAACAATGTAATAGAAAAATGAAAACACGCCGGTCCGGAACCTGACTGACGGTCCGTACTACTACACGTGTACACAGCTCCTAGCATCGTCTGTCAATATACACTCAATATATAATCAGGACCTGTGCACGAGTACATACCACGTACCCTTCATGTTGTATGGCAAGCCAAATGGAAAAAGTCCCAATTTATGGATAGGCCTATCAATAAATCGATTTATGGATATCAATAATTATTTTTTGATTTCCATAATTCATTTTTGGAAATCAATTAATATTTATTGATATCCATTAATGAATTATGGAATTCTATAATTCGATTTGTGGATATCAATAAATACCTATTTTGGGAAATCCATAAATAGACACATTTTAATTTTCAGGTGATGCCAGAAGGGCATAATCCAAATGTCATTATTTTTCTGTGAAAGTTTAGATGCAACTATGCTTTTTTTAAAGGTTTTAAATTGATTTGTATTATCCAAGCAAAATTGAGGGATGCCATGGTTGGGACCCAGGGTTCACCCCTCTTACAATATGAAGTCTCTCATAGGAGGTCTCTTTCACATCTTTCACTCATTTATTTTCATTTCGGCCAATTTGTTCGTTTTGTAAATTCTACAGACCCATTCATACAGTATATAAATATGGAAATCAATAAATACAATTTTGGAAATCAATTCATCAATTATATACACGCAGTGAATTTAAATGTTGAGGGCGTGCATCTTACCTTCGTCAACCAATGGGTGAATTAGTTGGCGTGGAACAATGATAAGATTATGCCCCATTTACCAATAAGCGACCTAGAAAGTGAGGTGGAAGAGAATCGCCTGTCTAATTGATGGTGTGATTAAATTTTGAAAGCGACCCCAAGATTCGAAGGGGTCCTAACCTAGCACTGTTTAGTAGAAGTTACGCTTACCCTAGCGAAGATGAAGGGAGAAGAGAGAAGACCCTACTCTGTGAATTTGGTTTATCAAGGTTTTTGACGTCCATCTAAACACCTAATAAATATTTCGAAATATTAAATATTGGCCTAAGAATATCCTATCCTCTGGGCCGGCGTTATCACCCCTATATACTCTTCATCAAAAAACCACAGAGGGATCTTTATCGTGCAAGTTAGACATTCTCACACGGGACACCAATTAACGTCCCATTAGACGGACTTGATGTTAGTGGTAAACGGTTAATTTAAGTACTGGTGCTTTATTTATGTGTCCGTATTTGTAAGACTTCCTTCAATATCTGATTTATAGGCATATCAATCGAATAGTGTGTACAAACAAATTTGTATCTTAAACATTAAATATCTTTTTACCAATAAATTTATAATCATAAACTATATACACTATTTCTTACCCACCTGCTAATTAAAAACCACTGATGAACATACGTTACTCTTATAAGTTAACGTAATATGTTTTATTTCAGCTTTGCTGGGAGATTTTCGAAAGAACAACTTGTTCTTTTCATCTAAACCCCGGGTTAGACATGCAATACACAACGTATTGTAGCAGAACGTGCATGCTGGAAAAAAACGCTTGTAGCAAGTTTGTATAATTGGAGGGCTGCCGAACCACCATGTTGAAGGTGCTAGTTTGGATCTAATCTGAAAGAATAATCTGATATGGGCCAGGTTTGGATATTTCAGCCAAGCACGTGTGAATGGATTTTCCCATCATGCTAAATAATGTCACGATTGTTGTAGTTTACTATCAAATGTATAATAGAATCAACATCACAGAACTTTGATAGATATCATAATGAACATATCTGGGGACATTATGTAACGTTTTTCATTATAGTGATATATACAAATGTCATTGTTCATATTATATAAAACCATCGCTAAATTTAATATCCAAATATTGCACGTGCATGATCTGTAATGAAGATCTTCGATGACGCTTACCCTTCCAGAGCGCCTTATTCTACTTCCGTTTTCAAAGGCTCCAACGTAATCAATATTTTTTCGTGGTTTGCTCTTGGTTGACCAATTCTAATCTCTGTTAACTGTCCCAGTGAATTAAAAACTAATGTTGCACCAAATTAATATGTTAAATGAGTATTTTTATCTTTGGTATAACGTCTATCTTTTGTTTGCTCTGCAGAAGCATGTTGAAGAATCTTACTGGGCGAACCTCTCCCTGAAGATCTTGCATCAAAGTATGTTCGTCTAAAACGAGTATTTCCCTGTAATATTCTGATTTCGTAATTACTTTGAATTGAGATGGAATGACGGCAGTGTTAACGTAATGTTTATTGTAGCAACTTAAATTTAATTTAGCATGAAAGCATGGCATTATAATTATCATTTGTTAATTAATATCAATGCTTGATCCTTTTGTATTTCGATTCAATTTGAACGTTTCACATAAGAGATTTAACTGTAAAACCTATTTCAATCTTTCAGTGTTGCGCAATTTTTGGGAAAATGTCAATGCCCGGATGGAGGATTTTCAGGTATATTAGCAAAAAATTGTCCAATAGTTTAAACACAAATGTAATATCAGTTTGTCAGTTGCTATGTTGTAAGAGGGTTATTGTCTGTTGTGAGAATATATAATAGTACGAGAAATTGTAACAATACTTTATTCGCTCTGTCCCAAAACACGTGGAAATTATTCTATTTGATTCTGCAAAACACAATTTTCCACTAAACACAAAATAAAACACTACACTTCCATTTTACAAGATATTAGCTTTCACTTACCTCGTGTTCCTCTGTCCTCGTTCGATGATCCAAATGGCTTCCTTATGGGTTTGGTTTTTTCTCGGTCCATAGTTTATCGACGTCTTTTTGCTCCATAATTGCTACATGACTTTACAGTTTTTTATGCATCGTCCTCTGCTGCTCCTTGGGCTACTCCTTGGGCCTTCACCCAAAGTTCCTACCTGTTTCAAAGACGTAGATATGGTCTCGGGAGTCGTATAGAATGTGATATAACATCCCTGTCTTGTATGATATTTGGCTTTCGGACGTCAGGATAGTTTTTTGATGTTTTATTATCAAAAGAAACGTAGAATGCTCAATTTTAGTATTAGATGGGTGATATATAATG
>NW_022981514.1:0-8357 GCF_902652985.1 Pecten maximus
GAAAAAAAAAGTTTGTATACTGTAACAATTAATAAATGTTTGAAAGCGATTTATTTGTCCAACAACAAAAACAACAACAACAACAACAACAACAAAAACAACAAAAAACAAAAAAAATACAATACAACAGAAAGGTACGGACATAATAGACAAAACGACCCGGTGGAAATATATACACAATACACACAAATAAAGGTACAGACAGTCCAGACAGGCGACCGGTCACATACATACACTATACACAACGTAAAGGTACGGACATAAGAACAGGCGACCGGTCCACATACATTACACCCAAAACACACAGTAAGGTACGTAACAGTAAAAGACCGAACGACCGGTCCCCCCATACATACACAATACACACAGTAAGGTACGGACATACAGACAGAAGACCTGGTCACATACATACACAATACACACCAGTAATGAACGACATACCCGACCCAAGACCGACCGGTTCATATACATACACAAAAACCACAGTAAAAAACGTACAGACATACAGACAGACGACCGGTCAACATACCTACAAATAAAAGACAGTAAATGAAACGGAAAATACAGACAGTGGAATTACCTTTCAAAATACAAATGACAGGTGTTTTATTCCTGAAAATAGATAAAACTACACGGAACCAAACAATGCTTATGTGAAAAGAACTGGGGTCAGGCATACAAACTAAAAAACCAGCAAGAATCTAAAACATTTCCCGGTAAAACCCATTCAATTATGTAAATGAATTTTTATCGGGAAAAAAGATCGACTTTCAATACATAATAAACCATTTTTTTCCCCTCCAGTTGTCCATTCATCTTGTATTGCTTCCCTTGGGAGTTGTCCAGAGTCCAGCTTTTAAAAAAGTAAAAAAAATTTCCTTTAAATAGCCCCAAGTAGCACTTGTATTTTTGAGAAGGATACGTCGGGGATGGGCATGGGTTTGAATTTCCAGTACCCGGAAATGTTTACTTTATTTTTATTTCACGAAAGAACTACAGTACGTAATTTTGAATGCTTTTAAGTCATGTTTTTGTAGAAAGTTTTTTTTTCCCTTTTTTAGGGAGCCGTTTATTGAGATAAAAAAAAATCATATAAAGACTTTCCCTTTTCCCACACTTACTAACAATGTACGCTAATCAAATATGATTGGAGGGCTTCTCCGATTCCTTGTTTGATGACGTTCCTATAATCTACATTTCCCTTCCAAAGGGATACAATTTGTTCCAAATTCGTTTTGTTTTTTTCTAATTTTTTTGTGGCCGACTTTGTTTTCTGTTTTTCGTTCAACCATTTTTTGTTAACATCAGAATATCTGTATTTGTGGGCCCTGGGTTTTTTGTGGCCTTATATTTGGGGGGGCCTTATTTTGCTGTTATCACATTTCCTCTTTGTTAAGTTAAAGGGGCCAGAGATGTCCCTCTATATGCATGTAATATATACTTCTCGGACCCGCGTTATTCGAAATCTAATAACGGGGTCTTTTAATTTTGTTTCCTTGTTCCCAAATTTAATAAGAAAATTGTAATTTGCTTCAGCGTTGACCAGCTTTTAATGGGGGGAAAAAAAAAATTTATAAACCAAAACTTTTACATGCCCGGAAAGGGGGAAAAGGGCCCTTTTGATATAATTGTAACTTTTTAATATTGTATTTTTAAATGAACGTTAAATAAAAAAATATTAAAAGGGGAAAACAAACATCCCCCTGTTTCTTTCCCCCCCCCCCCTTTCCCCTTTCTTTTTAAAAGGGTTTTTCCACTCTCCCCAAAAAATTTTTCCTAAATTGGGGTTGATTGGGAAAAATTTTCCCCCCCAGGTCATTTTAGAGCGATTGGGGGCAATTTTTTCCCGTTTTTAAAAAACGTATGCGAACCCCTTTTTGTTAGATCCTAGAAGTAGAAAAAAAATAATTTATTCTCCCAAAGCGCGGGTAAAACCGGTTAAAAAAAACCCCTTTAAAAAGAACTGTTTTTTAAAAACCCAAAAACAAAACAAAGGGTTAGCCCGCCCCCCTTTTCCCCGCAAAATTTTAAAAAGCGACCCCCCCGGGGGGAAAGATTGGTGGTCACCCCCCACTCATTTTTTAAAAAAAGGGGATTGCCACCTTTTAAAGGAAAATTTTGAAAGGTTTATTTTTTTTGGTTTTTTTTTTTTTTTTTGTTTTAATTCATAGGTTTTCAAAGACACTTGATGCAACTAATCGGTATTTTAAAAAATTGGGTGAAAAGCCTTTTTTTTCCCTTTTTTTTTTTTTTTTTTTTTTGGGGTTAAGGTTTTTTTCAGTTTTTAAATTTTTTTTTCCAGGGAAGCGTATTTTTTTGAAACGGGGGAAAAAAAAAATGGAAATGACGAATTGGGGGAAAAAGTTTTTTAAAGAAAGGCTTGAAAACTTTGGCCTTTTTAGGGAAAAAGTGGAGTTTTTCCCGGAATTTAAAAAAAGGTTTTTTCATCTAAATAAATCATAGTATGATGATTTTTCCAAAAAAATATTTTTTGGGAAAAAACCTATGGCAAAAAAAGGGGGAAAAATCCACAAAATCACTTGGATTTTAATTCAAAAAAGTGGGTTCTTTGGGGCCCCCCTAAAAAAAAAACCCTAAGAAAACGGCCCTTTTGGGGTTTTTAGGGGAATGAAAGGTTGTTTTCTGACTGTTAAAACCCCAAGCCCCTTATTGGTAGCAAATACATCACACACACCTTTTTCCCCACCCCCGGCGGAAAAACTAAATGACTACAGTGTAAGAGTTTTGTTTAAAAAAAAAAAAATCCATGGTCCCCGTTGGCTTCGAAACATTAAAACTCACCCCCAAAAAAGTTGAGCGGGGCCTTTTTTATCTTTTTATAGAAAATAGGAAACAAGGATAAGGAAACCCCACTTCCAAAAGTAAAAAAAATTTTTTTGGGATTTTCCAATTGCCCTATGTACTGATGTTTAAAAAAGGTCAGCAAAATTGTTGGGGTTTGTAAATATAATTTTATTAAGGACATATAAAAGCCATCGATAAAAAAATAAAAAAAAAAAATTTTAAACCTTTAGGGGTAACTAGGGGACCCCTGAAACTCTCGACTTTCTTTTTTAAAAGATTCTTTGCTACCCAAATAAACGTTTTTCCCTTTTTTTTAAAAAAACCCATCGAAACGCAATAAAATCATTTAGGTTTTTAAAGCTTTTTATTGGGGCAGACTGTCGTGTTTTTTTTATAAAAAAACCATTATTAAAGCTTTTCCCCCGGGTCATACTAGACCCCAACTTTTGGATCAAAACGTTTTTTGAAAACCCTGTTTTTGGGCCCCGTTTCACAAGGGGTTAAATTTTAAAATATAAAAATTAATTTTTCCGACAAAGTTTATCTTTCTGTTTCCCCCTAAAAGTACGTTCCCCCCCCCCTTTTTTTCCCCGCAAATTTTCTTGTGAGAAAACACATGGGGCCCTTTTTCATGTTAAGTTTTTTTTTGGTGTTTTTCTTAAAGGTAAAAATTTTTTTCCATTAAAAAACCCCCAAAAAAAAAAATTAAAAAGTTGTTCAAGTCCCCCAAAATAAAACACCGAACCAAATTAAAAAAAAAAAAAAAGCTTACTTGCCCAGCGTAAAAAATGAAAAGGTTTTTCGGGGACAGTTTTTAGTTTTTGTTTTTTTATAGTTTACCCGAGTTTTTAAAAAAAAAAAAGGTAATTACAAAAAGGGTTAAATTTTTTTTCTTAAAAATAAATTGTTTTTGCGTTTTGGGGCAGAAAAGTTAAATGTTTTTTGCCCAAAAAAATCTACGATTGTTTTTTTTACTATTTTTTTTGGAAAAAAAAATAATGCAAAACTTATGTACACGGGTTTAAAAAATTTTAATTTTAAGTTTTTTCTACTTATACGGAAGTCCCAAAAACAAAAAACTTTTAGTGTTTTTTTAGGGAAAAAATTACCACTGTTTTCTTTTTCCAAGATATTCCTGACTGACTGTACCCATGGATAAAGTACCCCCCGTAAATTGCTGAATTTGGGTGAACATTTTTTAGGTTGGATAAAGAAATTTTCCCCGTGGGTTTTTTTTAAACTACTTAAAAAAAATTTTTTTTTTTCGTGTAAGCCGATTTTTAACGAGGGGTTTTTTTTTGATATTTTTCCCCTGAAAAAATTGATTACTCACTTACTTTTTTAAAAATTTTCCATAGCTTTTTTTTTTGCTGTTTTTTTTTTTTTTAAATAAACCCCCCAAAACCCCCACCACTCTGTTCAAGGGCCTAAAAATAAAAGCGGGGAAACCCCTTTTTTTAAAACCCCCCGCAAATTTAAATTAAAAATATTTTTTTTTTTAAATTTTTTTTCCCCGGGGGTCTTTAAATTGGGTTTTTGGAAAGGTTGGGGGTTTTTTTAAATTACTTTTCCCCCCTGGGGAAGGGCTCCTTCTCCCCCCCTCCCTTTCTTCGGTTTTTTTCCCCCCTCTTTCCCCCGTTTAACCTTTTGAAAGGGGTCAAGGGAAACCGCCCCCCCCCCCCTTTTCCCCCAACCCCTTGGGTTTGGTTTTCCCCTTTTCAAAACAGAAAATCTTTTTGGGGTTTTTTCCGGGGGGAAAAAAAATTTAAAAAATTTGTTTGAAGGGTTTTTGATAAGAAAAACCGGGGGCCCAAACAACATTTTAAAGGGCCCCAACTGGGCCCCATTTTTCCCCCCCCCCCCCCTTTTTTTTTTGAAAATTTTTTTTTGGGGAAATCCAATTTTTTTAAACAAACCCAAAACCCAGGCCCAAAAAGGGCCCTTTTTTAAAGGAAAACCCCCCTTCGGTTTCCCAAAAAAAAAAACCCCCCCCCAAACCCCAAAATTTAATTTTTTTCCAAAAACACTTTTTTTGGGAAATAAAAATTCTTTTTTTTTTTTTTTTAAACAAAATTTTTTTTTCAAAATAAAACCCAATTCTATCATAAACCCCCAAAAAAAGGGAAAAATGAAAGGGTGTTGAGTAACCCCCCACTGACCCCCCCGGAAAAAAGAAAAATTAGCCCCCCGGGGAATGTTTTTTTTTTTTTTTTTTTTTTCTTTTAAAAAAATTTATAAAAACCCCTTTTTTTTTAAAGGGGTTTTTGGGGTTGAAGGAAAGTTTTTAAAATTCTTTTTAATAAAAATTTTAAAAATCCCCCGTTATTTTTGGTTTTTTTCCCTTTACTTGGGAAAAAGGGGTTTCCGGGTTTTACTTCTTTTTAAAATTGTGGGAACGTTTTAAAAATTTTGTTTTTGGAGGCCTAACCATAATTAAAAAAAACCCCCCGGGTTTTTCCCAAAAAAAAATTTTTTTTTTTTTTTTCCAATAAAAAATTTGTTTTTTTTTCCTCTTTTTTTTTTTCCTTTTTTAAAATTTTCAGGGTGAATCATTACAAAAATTAAAAAAATAAAAAAAAAAAAAAAACGTTTTTTGTTTTTTATTGTTTAATTTTTTGTTTAATTTTTTTAATTCGTTGACTGGTCCCCTGCACTGAGCTTTCCATTAGAGATCCACAAAAAACAAAAGAGCAAAAACTGGGGGGGTTTTCCCCCTTTTTGTAAAAAATGAGATGATTTAAAAGCTTGTCATGCTTTTTTTTAGTGTTTTTAACCAATGGGGACATTTGCTAAGCCGATAAAATAAAACCCGTTTTTTGATGGCAAAGAAAGACCATGAGGCAAGTCTAAAGCCTATCCGTACAACATTTTACCTTTTTTTTTTTTCCCAAAAAAGGTTGCAATTTAAAAAAATTGCGTAAATTTGTGGTCACGAAGTGTTCCCTGTTTTAAATATGCATTATTTAAAATGCTTACTGATAGAATTGTAAAACCCTTTTTTTTGTTTTTTGGTTTTTAAATATATTGTAGAACTTTGAATTCATCTAAAAAGGGAAATTAATTAGTTTTGACCCCTCCCCCAAATGTGGATACCCGAGTATGAAACAGGCCAAAAGGTCCTGATGGGTTTTTTAATAAACAGAGTCGAAAATTCCCCCTGTCCCGGAAAGGGGTTTTTTTTATTTAATAAGATAATTGAAACCCTGAGGTTTTCAATGCTCTAATTAACCTTCATCAAATATGTCGGTCCGCAGTTCCATATCCAAAAAAGGGGGGAAATTGTGAATACCGGAAAACAGTCCCCCCTTGGTGAATGAAGGGAATGAGGTTACACTCTTGAGAAATGGACATTGGGAACATCACAAGGTTTTTTTCCTAACCGTTTTTTGATTGGACAATAAGTAAAGGGGGAAAAAAAAGACGTGAATTCATTCACCAAAAAATCAACATCATTGCCCCTTTTTTTATCACTTTTTCATTGTTAAAACATGTTTTTCCCTGATTTTACATAATTTTTTTTTATAAAAAAAAAGGTTTTTTTTTTTTCATTGTTTAAAAAAGCCCTTCAGCAGATATGGTTTAACTTTCTGACCGTTGCGTTGGGGCGAATTTTTTTTTTTTTAGGGGGGCTGCTTTCTTCCTTGTGTTACGACGAACTGATGAAAACTTTAGAGTAATACCTCGTGAAGTGTACTCTGAAGACCCCCAAAAGGGCAGCCATCCTGGGGCCCCCATTATACTGACAAAAGGTGAATTATCGTCCCATTCCCCAAAAAGCCAGAGTTTAAAAAGGAAAAACCATTTTTTTAAAAGGGCTTGATATGCCCCCAACGACGGAACCTGCCCAAAAAATTTCCACACAGGGGCCCAAAAAGCTAAATAGAGCCAAAAGTGAGACGGTTTTTCAAAGGGGGACTTAGGAAAAAAATAAAAAATAAAAACGTGGTTTTTTTTTTTTCAAAAAATTGGACACCAACCCCTCATTCCATAAATATTATTATATTCATATTATTCCAAAGGAAAAAAGATATTATTGTCCCCCTTTTTGGTCCCAACCCCAAAATTTGGGGAAAATTTTTTTGAAGAAAATGGGATTCGAAAGGTACCCAATTTTGGGGTTTTTTCGCAAAACACATATAAAAATTGTAATATAAAACATAGATTTTTGGGGAAAAAAAAACCTTGGGGGAAAATTACACGCGGCCCCCGATTCTTTCCCTTAAAAAAACCCTTTTTTAACCACTTTTTTTTCCTATAAAACGAACGCATTTTTATTTTGGGAATCCAATTTGGTCCCCCCATTTAAAAATAATAACTCCCTTTTTTTCATTGAGTCCCCCTGAGATGTCTCTGAAGACTTGCCCCAGGTCAACTGGGAAGCCTATGAGTAACTATTCCTTGTACAGCCGTACTGCATCAGTAGTTTTTGGGGAGCCAAGCATCAATATTTTATGTCAACCCTCTTCGTCCCCCATACTGCCCATATAAGTGGCCGGACTCTTAAAACCCCAGCGCTTACAGTGGGGTTTGAGGGTATATTACACCCACCTTTGTATAGAGGCTTCTAAAAATGATTATCAATTTTTATCAAATTGTGCATAAAACTATATGGAAACTATATATTTTGTCATGGTAACTTTGAACGGTTCACATTGACTTGTTTCGATGAATACCATAGCTTTTTTTATGTACCTGATGACACAATTTTTTATCATGGGTTTTTTTTTTTTTCAAGCCAATTTTATATGTTACGTGTTTAAATATACAACCTCAACCTGGTTAAGTTTAAAAAAAGTATCCCGATAGTTTTGGTATATTCGAAAACAGTCTACTTTTATTAAAACAGTATTATATGCATTCCTAACTAAGCTGCAGAAAACCTATAAACAAAATACAATATTAAAATAGGTTAATGACATTTTTTAAAAAAAAAATGATTTAAGTTACGACAACATATCCTATATAACCACCCAAAAGGGATAATTGTTTACGCCATAATCAGTATTTACTAGTATTGTTAGAGGGAAGGGAGGTTACAACAGGGGCTGTGCCAATTCAAACTCGCTTTTCGCACTTCATTGCAGTTTTTATTACTTTTTGCTACAATTTCAATTATCAACAGTGTTTGGTAATACGTAAGGCTTCACGAAGACATGAAAGGAAATGTTACAAGGTAAATCAACGAAGCCACAGGTGAAAAGTCCCTCTCTACTGTACCATAAAACAATGTATCTGATGCTAGCATCTGCCCAGTTTCAAAGTCTCTACAAACCCCTGTCATTATGTTTTTGTGTATTTGATGGAGGAAAAAAGCCTTGAACATTGCCTATATTTATTCTATTAGGACCATTTCGCGCAAATAAAGATACCATAGGCAACAAGCATTTGTCATCTTTCTAAGATAACCTTACAAGTGTTTCTCACTTAAATACCTTAGCTTTCCCAGACTTCAAGGTTGAGGAAAACCCATAAAAAATAAGCTGTATGGGAAGGCAAAAATAATTTCCCTGCGGGTTTTTTTGGGGTGACGAACATTTGTAACCTTTTTAAAA
>NW_022981515.1:0-8337 GCF_902652985.1 Pecten maximus
ATTTTTTTTCATTGTTTTTTCCCGGGTTTTTAAAAAATTTTTTAAAATCTAAAATTCCACTGCAAATTTCTTCAATATTGTCCTAAATTTTAATAAAAATCAGGACAGTCCTGGTTTGGCCTATATATTTATTTATAATGTGTGAGGAATCTATTTCTACATCTAATGCTAAAAAATTCCTGTTGTGTCTTTCTTTCCTTGTGAACTTTAAACTCAAAGTTATTTTTAAAAATATTGCTACACCACGTGAGTTTCCACGAAAAGATGAAAAATATGAGTCGTATCCCCATTCGTTTTCTGATAATCTCTTCATTTTCCACAGTAAAAGAGTATCTTGTAAACATAAATATTGTTATTAGTATCCCTGAAAAATGAAAAAAACATCTTTACGTTTTTCTTTACTCGACAGTCCCTGCACATTAGCCGAAACAATACTCACACCCCCTCCACTTTCCATTATTTCACTAGCAGCATAAAGTTCCAACTCACAATTTCAGCCCGAGAAGAATAAAGTTTGGCACGAAGAAGAAGTAGAGCGAAGGAAATGTAAATCAGTGAGAAAAAATAACAGAAGAAGTAAACATATTACCGGTGGTCAGTGGGAATGTGACTCCACTACAAACACACTACACGTACACTCTTAAGCAGCGCGGTCAACAGATCACTCTCAATCCTTGCTATATATATATCTGAAGAAAACTTTCAAGCACCGGAAACGTACATGTATATCATGTTCTTGTAAACGCTATCCCTATATAGGGTATAGCTGTGAAGCGTTTTATTGAGCCTGACTACAATCTTACCGAAATATCTAACTAAACAAAAGAGGCCGTTAATTTCCGGAAATGGGCTAAATTATGTTTTTAATAAGATTAAACAGACTATTTCTAGATATGCATATGCCTTCCACTTCATTTTAATAATATTATGATAATTTGATATTACATTACTTCGAAGATTATTAAACGGTTTAACATAGTACTAAGGCACACATTAGACGGAGAAGTTATTATACAAAGCCCAAACTCGAACAACATACATGTACATGTATTTACACCGGTGACTTCATGTGAAAAAAAAGATCTTTGGTTTATATTTTACATATGTCTGTTGGGTTATAAATTGAATCTTTCAAATCATAAAAAAAAAACGATTGCTAATTAAATTATTCGAGCAAACATATACATTGAACATTATACTCTGCAGAGACTACTATGTACAATATACAAAACGTATTATTTTCTAAAAAATTGTAGATGAATAGAGAAAAACGTATCTTTATATCTCATCTATATAATCGCTAACATATTCAATAATTCATATATTTCTTTGAGATAAATGCATTCTACTATTTAGGAATCTGACAGTTAATTATATATAATCTACACTGTAGATATTAGAAACAAGGGAGAAGATAACTGTTGATACCAAAATTGCATTGGATGCATAAAGAAAAGATTTAAAGCGAGATACATATAATGAGTATGATAGGCATTCCATATAAAAAATGTAAAATCCAATAGGATACTAAGGAAAGGAAAAGGAAAAGCATTAAAATGGTACAACTAAGCAAACACGAGGACTACAGTATCTACACAAGATTTTTTTTTATTATTACGAATAAGATAACATTGTACATGTAAAATACGTAAAAAAAAAAAAATCGTTCAAATAGGAATCGTGAATTTAATTTGTTTGTGAGAAGGGACTTCCTTAAAGTATAAATGCCATTTGGGTTATAAGAGAAGTATCTTAATCACAGTTTACGTCGGCGACGGATATATACCTGCATTGGCAATCAGTATATAAAAAGTTATCATTTAAATCTTAACTTACAGGAACATGTGTTTTATGTACCAATAATATAAAACATCCCAAAAATCCATTAATTAGCAAAGAATTTTTGCACCAAAACATTTTCATTTTCAACAAATAAAAGGTAACACAAACACTATTAAGATTGTTCAGCTGACACCATGAAGGTGTATTCTATGTCACTAGCTGAACCGGACTGAATTATAATACACACAGTCAACGAAAGTTGGCATGTTCTGGGGGAATTCCGGGAGATAACGGCCGTTGTGCAAATCGACGTTTTCCGACCATCTTAAGAAACCGCGTTAAGTTTTCACCAGGCGTGTAGGTGTTCTGTATACACACTCTATAGTTATAGGTTACTTGTCTTTCCTGGTTTATTTGGTACGGTCCCTAAAAATCACGTTCCTATTCCTTAGGATTTTCTCGAGTACGAAGGAACTGATGCTTTTTTGTAGATCCGAAGCTCCTAGCAGCTTCTAGAAATGACGTCAGAACTGCACGTTGAGCGTCAACGTATTCCGTAGTATTGTAACCACGCGTCCGCGGTAGCGCGGTTAATTGTTCATAGATGGAAGTTTTGCCGAAATCATTACGTTTCACTGTTGATCACATCCCAGTGGAGGTGTCCAAAAAGATCCGACACTCCTGGCAGCTCTAGAAATGACGTCAGAACTGCACATTGAGTGTCACCGTATTCCGTAGTATTGTAACCACGCGTCAGCGGTAGCGCGGTTAATTGTTCACCAATGGAAGTTTTGCCGAAATCATTACGTTTTACTGTTGATCACATCCCACTGGAGGTGTCCAAAAGATCCGACACTCCTAGCAGCTCTAGAAATGACGTCAGAACTGCACGTTGAGTGTCACCGTATTCCGTAGTATTGTAACCACGCGTCCGCGGTAGCGCGGTTAATTGTTCACCAGATGGAAGTTTTGCCGAAATCATACGTTTTACTGTTGATCACATCCCACTGAGGTGTCCAAAAAGATCCGACACTCCTAGCAGCTCTAGAAATGACGTCAGAACTGCACGTTGAGCGTCACCGTATTCCGTAGTATTGTAACCACGCGTCCGCGGTAGCGCGGTTAATTGTTCATAGATGGAAGTTTTGCCGAAATCATTACGTTTTACTGTTGATCACATCCCACTGGAGGTGTCCAAAAAGATCCGACACTCCTAGCAGCTCTAGAAATGACGTCAGAACTGCACGTTGAGCGTCACCGTATTCCGTAGTATTGTAACCACGCGTCCGCGGTAGCGCGGTTAATTGTTCACTAGATGGAAGTTTTGCCGAAATCATTACGTTTTACTGTTGATCACATCCCACTGGAGGTGTCCAAAAAGATCCGACACTCCTAGCAGCTCTAGAAATGACGTCAGAACTGCACGTTGAGTGTCACCGTATTCCGTAGTATTGTAACCACGTGTCCGCGGTAGCGCGGTTAATTGTTCACCAGATGGAAGTTTTGCCGAAATCATTACGTTTTACTGTTCATCACATCCCACTGGAGGTGCCCAAAAAGATCGAAGCTCCTAGCAGCTCTAGAAATGACGTCAGAACTGCACGTTGAGCGTCACCGTATTCCGTAGTATTGTAACCTACGCGTCCGCGGTAGCGCGGTTAATTGTTCATAGATGGAAGTTTTGCCGAAATCATTACGTTTTACTGTTGATCACATCCCACTGGAGGTGTCCAAAAGATCCGACACTCCTAGCAGCTCTAGAAATGACGTCAGAACTGCACGTTGAGTGTCACCGTATTCCGTAGTATTGTAACTACGCGTCGCGGTAGCGTGGTTAATTGTTCACCAATGGAAGTTTGCCGAAATCATTACGTTTTACTGTTGATCACATCCCACTGGAGGTGTCCAAAAAGATCCGACACTCCTAGCTGCTCTAGAAATGACGTCAGAACTGCACGTTGAGTGTCACCGTATTCCGTAGTATTGTAACAACGCTGTCCGCGGTAGCGTGGTTAATTGTTCACCAATGGAAGTTTTGCCGAAATCATTACGTTTTACTGTTGATCACATCCCACTGGAGGTGTCCAAAAAGATCCGACACTCCTAGCAGCTCTAGAAATGACGTCAGAACTGCACGTTGAGTGTCACCGTATTCCGTAGTATTGTAACCACGCGTCCGCGGTAGCGCGGTTAATTGTTCATAGATGGAAGTTTTGCCGAAATCATTACGTTTTACTGTTGATCACATCCCACTGGAGGTGTCCAAAAAAGATCCGAAGCTCCTAGCAGCTCTAGAAATGACGTCAGAACTGCACGTTGAGCGTCACCGTATTCCGTAGTATTGTAACCACGCGGTCCGCGGTAGCGCGGTTAATTGTTCATAGATGGAAGTTTTGCCGAAATCATTACGTTTTACTGTTGATCACATCCCACTGGAGGTGTCCCAAAAAGATCCGACAGCTCCTAGCAGCTCTAGAAATACGTCAGAACTGCACGTTGAGTGTCACCGTATTCCGTAGTATTGTAACCACGCGTCCGCGGTAGCGTGGTTAATTGTTCACCAATGGAAGTTTTGCCGAAATCATTACGTTTTACTGTTGATCACATCCCACTGGAGGTGTCCAAAAAGATCCGACACTCCTAGCAGCTCTAGAAATGACGTCAGAACTGCACGTTGAGTGTCACCGTATTCCGTAGTATTGTAACCACGCGTCCGCGGTAGCGCGGTTAATTGTTCATAGATGGAAGTTTTGCCGAAATCATTACGTTTTACTGTTGATCACATCCCACTGGAGGTGCCCAAAAAGATCCGAAAGCTCCTAGCAGCTCTAGAAATGACGTCAGAACTGCACGTTGAGTGTCACCGTATTCCGTAGTATTGTAACCACGCGTCCGCGGTAGCGTGGTTAATTGTTCACCAATGGAAGTTTTGCCGAAATCATTACGTTTTACTGTTGATCACATCCCACTGGAGGTGTCCAAAAAGATCCGACACTCCTAGCTGCTCTAGAAATGACGTCAGAACTGCACGTTGAGTGTCACCGTATTCCGTAGTATTGTAACCACGTGTCCGCGGTAGCGTGGTTAATTGTTCACCAATGGAAGTTTTGCCGAATCATTACGTTTTACTGTTGATCACATCCCACTGGAGGTGTCCAAAAAGATCCGACACTCCTAGCAGCTCTAGAAATGACGTCAGAACTGCACGTTGAGTATCACCGTATTCCGTAGTATTGTAACCACGCGTCCGCGGTAGCGCGGTTAATTGTTCATAGATGGAAGTTTTGCCGAAATCATTACGTTTTACTGTTGATCATATCCCTCTGGAGGTGTCCAAAAAGATCTGACACTCCTAGCAGCTCTAGAAATAACGTCAGAACTGCACGTTGAGCGTCACCGTATTCCGTAGTATTGTAACCACGCGTCCGCGGTAGCGCGGTTAATTGTTCATAGATGGAAGTTTTGCCGAAATCATTACGTTTTACTGTTGATCACATCCCACTGGAGGTGTCCAAAAAGATCCGACAGCTCCTAGCAGCTCTAGAAATGACGTCAGAACTGCACGTTGAGTGTCACCGTATTCCGTAGTATTGTAACCACGCGTCCGCGGTAGCGTGGTTAATTGTTCACAATGGAAGTTTGCCGAAATCTTTACGTTTTACATGTTCATCACATCCCACTGGAGGTGCCCAAAAAGATCCGAAGTCCTAGCAGCTCTAGAAATGACGTCAGAACTGCACGTTGAGTGTCACCGTATTCCGTAGTATTGTAACCACGCGTCCGCGGTAGCGCGGTTAATTGTTCATAGATGGAAGTTTTGCCGAATCATTACGTTTTACTGTTGATCACATCCCACTGGAGGTGTCAAAAAAAGATCCGACACTCCTAGCAGCTCTAGAAATGACGTCAGAACTGCACGTTGAGCGTCACCGTATTCCGTAGTATTGTAACCACGCGTTCCGCGGTAGCGCGGTAATTGTTCATAGATGGAAGTTTTGCCGAAATCATTACGTTTTACTGTTGATCACATCCCACTGGAGGTGTCCAAAAAGATCCGACACTCCTAGCAGCTCTAGAAATGACGTCAGAACTGCACGTTGAGTGTCACCGTATTCCGTAGTATTGTAACCACGCGTCCGCGGTAGCGTGGTTAATTGTTCACCAATGGAAGTTTTGCCGAAATCATTACGTTTTACTGTTGATCACATCCCACTGGAGGTGTCCAAAAAGATCCGACACTCCTAGCAGCTCTAGAAATGACGTCAGAACTGCACGTTGAGTGTCACCGTATTCCGTAGTATTGTAACCACCGTCCGCGGTAGCGTGGTTAATTGTTCATAGATGGAAGTTTTGCCGAAATCATTACGTTTTACTGTTGATCACATCCCACTGGAGGTGTCCAAAAAGATCCGACACTCCTAGCAGCTCTAGAAATGACGTCAGAACTGCACGTTGAGTGTCACCGTATTCCGTAGTATTGTAACCTACGCGTCCGCGGTAGCGCGGTAATTGTTCATAGATGGAAGTTTTGCGAAATCATTACGTTTTACTGTTGATCACATCCCACTGGAGGTGCCCAAAAAGATCCGAAGCTCCTAGCAGCTCTAGAAATGACGTCAGAACTGCACGTTGAGTGTCACCGTATTCCGTAGTATTGTAACTACGCGTCCGCGGTAGCGTGGTTAATTGTTCACCAATGGAAGTTTTGCCGAAATCATTACGTTTTACTGTTAATCACATCCCACTGGAGGTGTCCAAAAAGATCCGACACTCCTAGCAGCTCTAGAAATGACGTCAGAACTGCACGTTGAGTGTCACCGTATTCCGTAGTATTGTAACCACGCGTCCGCGGTAGCGCGGTTAATTGTTCATAGATGGAAGTTTTGCCGAAATCATTACGTTTTACTGTTGATCACATCCCACTGGAGGTGCCCAAAAAGATCCGACACTCCTAGCAGCTCTAGAAATGACGTCAGAACTGCACGTTGAGTGTCACCGTATTCCGTAGTATTGTAACCACGCGTCCGCGGTAGCGGGTTAATTGTTCATAGATGGAAGTTTTGCCGAAATCATTACGTTTTACTGTTGATCACATCCCACTGGAGGTGTCCAAAAGATCCGACACTCCTAGCAGCTCTAGAAATGACGTCAGAACTGCACGTTGAGTGTCACCGTATTCCGTAGTATTGTAACCACGCGTCCGCGGTAGCGTGGTTAATTGTTCACCAATGGAAGTTTTGCCGAAATCATTACGTTTTACTGTTGATCACATCCCACTGGAGGTGTCCAAAAAGATCCGACAGCTCCTAGCAGCTCTAGAAATGACGTCAGAACTGCACGTTGAGCGTCACCGTATTCCGTAGTATTGTAACCACGCGTCCGCGGTAGCGCGGTTAATTGTTCATAGATGGAAGTTTTGCCGAAATCATTACGTTTTACTGTTGATCACATCCCACTGGAGGTGTCCAAAAAGATCCGACACTCCTAGCAGCTCTAGAAATGACGTCAGAACTGCACGTTGAGTGTCACCGTATTCCGTAGTATTGTAACTCACGCGTCCGCGGTAGCGTGGTTAATTGTTCACCAATGGAAGTTTTGCCGAAATCATTACGTTTTACTGTTGATCAACATCCCACTGGAGGTGTCCAAAAAGATCCGACACTCCTAGCAGCTCTAGAAATGACGTCAGAACTGCACGTTGAGTGTCACCGTATTCCGTAGTATTGTAACCACGCGTCCGCGGTAGCGCGGTTAATTGTTCACCAGATGGAAGTTTTGCCGAAATCTTACGTTTTACTGTTGATCACATCCCACTGGAGGTGTCCAAAAAGATCCGACAGCTCCTAGCTGCTCTAGAAATGACGTCAGAACTGCACGTTGAGTGTCACCGTATTCCGTAGTATTGTAACCACGCGTCCGCGGTAGCGTGGTTAATTGTTCACCAATGGAAGTTTTGCCGAAATCATTACGTTTTACTGTTGATCACATCCCACTGGAGGTGTCCAAAAAGATCCGACACTCCTAGCAGCTCTAGAAATGACGTCAGAACTGCACGTTGAGTGTCACCGTATTCCGTAGTATTGTAACCACGTGTCCGCGGTAGCGTGGTTAATTGTTCACCAATGGAAGTTTTGCCGAAATCATTACGTTTTACTGTTCATCACATCCCACTGGAGGTGCCCAAAAAGATCCGAAGGTCCTAGCAGCTCTAGAAATGACGTCAGAACTGCACGTTGAGCGTCACCGTATTCCGTAGTATTGTAACTACGCGTTCGTGGTAGCGCGGTTAATTGTTCCTAGATGGAAGTTTTGCCGAAATCATTACGTTTACTGTTTATCACATCCCACTGGAGGTGTCAAAAAGATCCGACACTCCTAGCAGCTCTAGAAATGACGTCAGAACTGCACGTTGAGCGTCACCGTATTCCGTAAGATTGTAACTACGCGTTCGTGGTAGCGCGTTTAATTGTTCATAGATGAAGTTTTGCCGAAATCATTACGTTCACTGTTTATCACATCCCACTGGAGGTGTCAAAAAATCCGACAACCCCCCCT
>NW_022981516.1:0-8352 GCF_902652985.1 Pecten maximus
TACATATAGGTATCCAAGAATGCATTCTTTTGCAGAGGGCGGATTCTGGGTGAGCATACATCACATTATATCGTCCGTCTGTTATGTCTTTCCATGCAATGTCTTTCATCGTCCATGCAGCAGAAACTCCGTCTTCGTCAGGGGAAAGGTCATCGTCAATCACACCCTCCGTCATAAATGTTTTACTAGTTGAACCCGACAAATAACATGCAGCTATACCCTTTCCCCGTAACCCTATCACTTGGTCCTCCATTATACTGTTTAACGGGCAAATAACCAGGACAATATAAGGTGTGCGAGAGTTATGTTTTCGCTGAAATAGCCAGGGAAGTAACTGGAAAATGACGCTTTTGCCATACCCAGTTGGTAAAACACTCACGACATCACGTCCTTCATATAAATGACGAAGAGTATCCAGCTGCTTTTCCTTCAAATTGTGATTGAATCTAATTTGCTCCTTTGCAAACTCAACACATGTATCAAAGTCCGCCATATTGAATACAGTATACCGGCGATTAACGTGTTGATCCTTTCACCGGAAGGCCTTTTTGGACAAAATTTGGTCCCCGTGATTTCGTGTACGCCGCACCCGGTCCCGGACCCGATCCCCGTACCAGGAATATAGATATTAATTTTTTTCTCAACAACGACTTAATGAATAAATCTCATGTTTTTCTTGTAAATCCATATTTATATTTCCAAAATCTGACATCTCAAATGAAATGGAAATAATACCTACAACTTTAGTAATCGTCGATTTACATTTTTCAGGGTGTGATTTTGTGTACGCCGCACTCAACCGTGAAAAATTACGGTTTTTGGCTGTTTATTCGTAAACAAGGGTTTATTTTTATGATATTTTCGATTCCATACTTCAAGTAAACCTAGTTGTTGATACAAATATAAGTTTTGATTACAAATACTACTTATTTCATTTCAAATCTTGCCTTTTTTGAGATCGCGGCGATGATCACGGGGTTTTTTGTTTACGCCCGGTCCCGTACCAAGGGCAGACTACTCCCGATCCACCGTGCTAGGACTACTGGTTTATGAGTAGCGTGTATTGTCTGTATACATATACCAGATGTTATATGGGAACCTGTCTTATGAATGTTAATGTCTTTATCTAAAATGTGTAGAACCTTCAGCCATCCTATAAAGAATGTTACCGAGCTCTGCGACGAGGACGCAGTTCTACAAAGAGCCCATTTGTTTTACCTACCTGCCTACCTACCTACGACCTACCTACCTAATCTAACCTAACCTACCTAACCTAACCTAACCTAACCTAACCTAACCTAACTACCTACCTACCTAGCTACCTACCTACACTGTACCTACCTACTTGCCTAGGAACATTTACTGCAATGCCAAACAAAACTATCCCTTGAAAAATGTAAACCTGACTTATCACTGACACATCTATTATGAAACCATCTGTTACAGCCAGCGTCACAAGTGACCATATCGTCAAATACATTAGAAAGGTGACATCCCTCGGATTCACAATCCATAAAAATATCAAAGGATAAAGTTTGAGAATTCTTCTTTTTCCTATATTTACTGATTTTTTTCCTTGGAAATTTTGAAAATCTACCATTTGAAATGCATTCAACAAGATGACGCCTCATACAATCAGTATCGAATTCTAAATCCTCATTCCCGTTAAACCCATTAAAGCAAAATTCTACTAGGTTAGCAATAGCGAAAATTCCACAGTCAACCCCATTTGTCTGCTGATGTACGTTAGGTAAAATCGTTTTTAAAAGTTTCCTATTTTCCCCATAAGCTGATGATACCTGCATTTCTAAAGAAGCTGACAAATGACCCTTATGTTTAGTATTACCTATCAAACTATCAAGTATATATACTTCCCTCTCATCTACCTCTGTTACTGATACTACCCAATGGTCCTCACCTGTATGATGGATTTGTGCTGCTGCTGCTGTAGTTGGTTCCATTCGCAATGCATAATCCCACTTACCGTTTTTCAAAACTGGTGCGTACCCTGTATCTTGCATACCGTTTATGTGGGGAAACTGTTTTTTCATAATGTCTTGAACGTAGCACATGGTATTTCCACAGATCTTTTTATCCATTAAAATATCATTTTTTCTTTAAAACTTATGGTACTCTTACCGTTATCCATCCAGATACGCTTTGTTTCGACTGGCTTACAAAGTGACGGTCTATCATCTGAAAGATCCACTAAAATATCGCTTACCTTTGATTTGTGTCTCTTTGGCAAAGAAAGTCTTTTTCTGTTAGATTGTATCTTAGGACTAGCGTTCACAACAGACTCGGTTATACTTACAGGCTCATCACTCTGGGTATCTTCTACCGACTGTCCCATACTTACTTCTTTTGAACGATCTTCTGTCTCTTCTATGATATTTGATAACCTCTTATGCGTTAAAGATAATCTCGACCTAGGTTTTGGTTTTTTCGGAGTTCCGATGTCTGATATATTGTGGAGAGGAGAAGCTGTTGCTGATTTTATAGGAGAAACTATTGTAGTGCTTGGTGTTGAACACATAAGTACTGATTCGCCTAACTTAGTTAACTTACTGTCTGGTGTTGGAACTATATCATTATCATCTCTATCACATGGTCTTGGCCTTTTCCTACCCGCTTTCTTGTCTACCCGTTTTCTGGAATTACGTCTAAGTTGGGCCATGTGGAGTTTTTTCTTACCTGCTGTATCATCTATTCCTATACTTAAATTAGCAGCTATAATATGGTAACACGTACCGATAGAGGGACACTGACACTTCTCTTTTGGGTGCAACTGAACAGCATACTTATCTCCCTGCGAGCCTTCAACTATAAATGTCCTGGCAGATGGAACATGGGTTACCTTGTTATTTGCTAACGCGGCTAGTGCTAACGATCTTTGCGAAGTCTGCTTACCTGTCTGCTGAATATCGGACGCCTTGTCGGTTGCTACCTCACCTGCCTCATCATCACTATGATCACTTGTCTCTCGCTCATTTATCTTACCCTTAACTAAATCTAGGACATCATCAGGATGACAAACTATCTTTGGAAACTGAACATCGTCAGGATCTAACTGAGCGCTCTTATGTATAGCCTTAAGTCTGTAAGATCCTACTCCTATCAACCCCCTCTTAATCTCGTTGCTATAGTAATTCTGGAGATAATAAAATGATAGAACTGCGGTATCTAACGAAACTTCTTTCCAGTTATTTAAAGATTTGATTAAACTATTTGTTCCTTCAACAATATTATTTGTAATACCTGTATACTTGTTTCCTATACCAAGCTCCGCTAGTACCCACCAACCTGCATATTTCACTATATCTCCCTTAACACTAGAATTGAAATAATCTACAAAAGGTTCACTCCATTTCTCAGACACCTTATCTAACAACAACAAAAACTCACTTTCACTATCACATCTCAAAAGCTGTAGAACGTCCTCCATATAAATAGAAATGTCACTACTACCCCTATGCTGGTTCAGCCAAAATCTGATGTCTCTACGTACATGGTTCCAACAAAAAACTAATTTGATATTTGGAAAAACGTCTTCTATGGCATTTTTTATGGCTAATTCCCTGTCTACAACAATGACATGACTACCCTTCGATAAATTAGGAATAAGAGACTTGATACACCGCCAAAAAAATTCGTGAATCCTAGTAGATTTCTTATCATGAATGAAAAAAGCTACAGGAATGGTTTTATTATTTTGAAATAAAACATGTCTAAATACTAAAGCTGAAACATAAAAATCTCCTACTTGAAAGGTTGTGTCATACGACATGTACAACTTCTCGTCAGATTCAACTTGTAATAATAAATTTAACTCGCTCAATAATTCCTGAACACCTAAAACACACCTAAGATCTGGACCTATAGCAAAATCATGAATATAACCATCTAAGTGATACATAAGTTCTAAAGTACTGTACAACTCATCATGGCTAAGACGTTTCTCATTCCTTGCTAGCCTTAACTGATACCTAACTTGAGAAGGGGACCTAAGATTAGCCCTACCCTGTAAGCTACCCTTAACTTGTTGCTCTGTTTGATTCCTCTTAAACACCGATGACGGATTGCTATCACTAGAACTAACTGATTTAACCTGCTTTAAAACAGATGGAAAAGTCCTCCTATAATCGTTCCCATCTGTGCCATTCCCGTGGACCCTAGGGACAAAAATAGTCTCATCACCTATGTACTGAATAAACCTGTAAGTAACAGTCCCCTTCTTCATCATATACATTCTACGCTGAAAGTTTTTGGAACCTTTAGTATCGCCCTTCCCTTCACTTATGTAATAAGTACGTTTCCACATTTTTGGATTTGCTTTAGGAATTCCATGACCACCCTTATTAACCCAAAAATACCCATCACATGACCAGTCATCAGTTCTACAGACATCTCCGTTGTCGGTTATCAAAAACGTCTCCCCTCCCTTGGGTTTTAATGTTGTAACATCTGACAATTTATCTTTATCCTTATCAGGGTTAGAAAGAATAGAAAATATTACGTCGCTTTCCAAAAATGTCTTTAAGCCAGAAGAATAAACAACACTACGGTAAGATAACGTTCCCCCCTCCCCTCCACCACCTATCTGTATACCTGCAAAGGAATCCTGTAGTCTAGTATCGGATGCTGTCTGTGTCGTATCGAGTTCTGCTGTGGTAGGAGTAGCATCGGATGCTGGCGTGGTAGTATCTGGTACTGGCGTGGTAGCATCGGATGCTGGCGTAGTGGTATCGGGTACTGGCGTGGTAGTATCGGATGCTGACTGTGTGGTAGTGGTCTTAGATTTCCTTCTTCTATTTTTTCTCTGACGTCTGCTCAGTTTAGTAGGCGGCGGTGCTTGCGTAGTGGTATCGGGTGCTGGCGTGGTAGTATCTGGTACTGGCGTAGTGGTATCGGGTACTGGCGTAGTAATATCGGGTACTGGCGTAGTGGTATCGGGTATCCGGCGAGGATGTCGTTCACTACTCTGTCAGTGCCCTTAAAGCTTAGATGAAGGCCATCTCTGCTGAGTAGTTGCTCTTGTATAACTCCGTTCCGGGCGAAGGCTGGATGGGGTATGTAGTGGAGGTTCGGTGTGATGCTGGATATGGTTCTTAGTGCGTGGTTGATACATCTGGCCTTGTAGTTGATTTTGTTGAGAAATCCTGGCCTGGGTATCGCATCTTCGAATCGGGACTCTATCCGCGGTAGTATGGCTGAAATCGCGATCTGCATAGTCGGCGACACTTTCCAAATCCTCTCGCACAGGTGCTGAAACCGCTGCAGGACGATGGGGACAGGATCACGGCCAAGATTGTTAGCACCACAGTGGATGACGCAAATGTCATACTTAGGTACTAACCCCTTAATCTCAGACCACATCTCTTCAACTCGATAGCCGCTTCGGGAGATGACAAAGATGGCATCACTAGGACGCAAGTATTTGTGAAAATACTTGGCCTGTGAATGGCCAACTATAAGGGTTGCCATAATGCGTATTTTTCGTGAGCGTATGTAGGTATTTTCAATATGAAAATATTGTGACAGAGGAGGGGGCAATACTTCAATATATACTTGAGGTGATTGGTATTGTGGCTGAATTGCAGTCATTTCATTGGTTGGATGAATTTAATTGATTTTTTCCAACATGAGATAACTAATCAAAATTATCGGATTACCAAACTGATCAGCTGTTCAGTATCTGACTCTCTAAACAAACAATTAGTAATGATAAGTCTATTGTTCTTTTTCTTACCAGATAACAGCGGCTGGTGGCGTTAGGTGTGTTTGGATAATCTCACAATCACTGATTAATTAAGGTTATACAAACAACTGAACACAAATCTAATGAATTTAATGAGTACATAATATACAATTATGTGAATTAAACACAGTTCAGCAAATTAAATCAATGTCTATATTCCACTGATCATTTTGTATACTTCAATTAAAGATTGATATGCTTGTATTTGTATAGATACCAGATTGCACTTGGTGCATAACTATATATAAATATTCGTAGTATACACAATATTAATTTTTTTTTTCTCGCTTTTTCACTTTTGTAATTTTCGCGAAATCTTTCACTAACATCACAAAAACATCGTCCGATATAATTGATTACTAATGTATCTAGACTAAAAGTCATGTATAAATATCTGGTATTACACAATACACGCTACTCATAAACCAGTAGTCCTAGCACGGTGGATCGGGAGTAGTCTGCCCTTGGAACGGGACCGGGCGTAAACAAAAACCCCCGTGATCATCGCCGCGATCTCAAAAAAGGCAAGATTTGAAATGAAATAAGTAGTATTTGTAATCAAAACTTATATTTGTATCAACAACTAGGTTTACTTGAAGTATGGAATCGAAAATATCATAAAAATAAACCCTTGTTTACGAATAAACAGCCAAAAACCGTAATTTTTCACGGTTGAGTGCGGCGTACACAAAATCACACCCTGAAAAATGTAAATCGACGATTACTAAAGTTGTAGGTATTATTTCCATTTCATTTTAAATGTCAGATTTTGGAAATATAAATATGGATTTACAAGAAAAACATGAGATTTATTCATTAAGTCGTTGTTGAGAAAAAAAATAACATCAATATTCCTGGTACGGGGATCGGGTCCGGGACCGGGTGCGGCGTACACGAAATCACGGGGACCCAAAATGTGTCTGTATTACTCCGCCTTCTACTCCCGAGGTATTTTCTCGTTTACGGAAAGTGCCGACGGTTCCCGATTGGCCCCTGGCCTTTGTTGATAACGCATCACTGACTTTATGCCTGAAGCCGCCATGTTTTCCGCTGTCAGAAGTTGTTATCTCAACGCTGATTGGTTCGTTATTTTCAGATAAACCGACCTTCACATTCGCTAATTCTCTCGAAACTCTCGGGGTTTTTCATATTACTATACCTAAACGGAAATCATATCCGAACTATAACAACAAACAAGCAGAAGCAGAAACAGCATGTGCGATTCTTCAGGATTATCAACTTCAAATACGAAATAATTTGCCATAAATCATGACTTTGTATATGTAAGGTTCAAAATGTTTGCATCCTTACACTGGAAAATGTAAGATGCATCGTAAAAACACCTTTTAGTAGCACGGTACATCTACTGTAAGTGATTTGTACTGTGACCCTGTTCTCAAAAATGAATTTAAAACAGAAAGAAGCCGTCTGTCGTTCGTCCGTCAACAATTGACTTCTTCTTCATAACTGCTGATCAGAATTTGAACAAATTTGGTCAGAAGCATCCCTATGGGTAGGGGACTCAAAATTGTACAAATGATGGGACTGACCCCCAGGGGCCTGAGGGGCGGGACCAAAAGGGTTCAATTTGGCTATATTGATATATAAAGTAACGTTGCTGTTACACTACAAGCTAAGTTACCTCGCTATAGAGCACGTGGAATGGTTCACTGTGGAAGTCACTGTATATCACCACGGGTCGCTGGACAGGTCAGGATAAGGTGATGATATAGCAGTCGAATACATGTCCAATAGAATATACTGGCTTATAGCCCGAGTTTTCTCTGGCCCTGTCACCATGTCTGGTGTAGGGCCAGAGCGCACTACTATATGAAAACGTGGAATTATCCGACACCGTTTGGTGTCGCTAAGAATTTGATGCAAAAACAATAAAATCGGGTGTGACATAACACCTACCTTACATATATGGATAAATAAGATATTTATGTACCCCAAAACACCCATTTAGTCTCATCTAGGTGTTTTATTTCGTCCGTACAGGCCCTCGTTTTACGCTAGTCAAAATTTCATACTGTTGACCCGCCATTTTGTAAGTGACAGTACGACTAACCACCCAAATCGGAACGCAAGGGACCGAAAAGACCACATATCATTTATTGTGTTTTTCTTCTTACAAAGTTTAAATTATGAAAACAAAGTTGATTATTTCCCAAAAGATGTTATATTCTATTAAAAAAATCATTATTTATAAATTATAAGCGGTAAAATATATAAAAGTAAATGTTGTATTTTTTTTTCTTTTCGCTCCATCGCGCACAGATTAGGGTAATTAGGCGGACCGCGACCTACATAGTTAGCAATATGGCGTCGGGTCAAGTATGAAATTTTGACTAGCGTAAAGCGAGGGTCTATACGGACGGAATAAAACACCTATATGAGACTAAATGGGTGTTTTGGGGTACATAAATATCTCATTTATCCATATATGTAAGGTAGGTGTTATGTCACACCCGATTTTATTGTTTTTGCATCAAATTCTTAGCGACACCAAACGGTGTCGGATAATTCCACGTTTTCATATAGTAGTGCGCTCTGGCCCTACACCAGACATGGTGACAGGGCCAGAGAAAACT
>NW_022981517.1:0-8336 GCF_902652985.1 Pecten maximus
TTCCTGTTAAATATCATGTGTCAATTATATATGATATTGCTTATGCATATATCATCTACATATTTTTTGTATTATTCAAAGTTCGTTTTGACTACAGAAATGATCTCGCGGAAGAGGGGAAGACAATTGGTTATATTCAGCAGTCTCTGTATAGTATTTAATACCATATATCAATATTGTGTGACGGTCAGTATGCGTGACACGGACTTGAGCACGCGCACACCGTTCTCGTGTCTTACCGGGGTGGAATGAATGACAATTGTGAAAACACAGGTGTAATGTGACATAACTAGCAGTGTTTTTTGTATGTTTTTTTTTTTTTTTTTTATGTGACGACCAGTTTGTGTAGAGTGTATGGTGATTCACTAATAAAATAATAAATACATATATATATATCTATTAAAGTATAACACAAAGACTGAGGTTTTTACAATGTAATCTTTATCATAAGCTAGTACACTGTAGACATTTTGTTTACAGTTGTAAACTCTATCCTCTACCAATATCAATGTCACTTAATAGTGGATCAGCCATTTTGTACCACAAAGATACATGTACACACATTGCCTTACGTGTAGTTTGTCAATCACTGGTACATTTAAAGGATTGCATATACAATAAAATGTATAACGATTTTTTTTTAAACTCATTTATTATTTGAAATGCAGATATATATGTTGTCTGCCTACATGTACATGTAGTTTTCTGTACGGAGTTGTCGTTCCTGGTAAAGGTCGACAACACGGGACTCATCCCTATCAATATAATCGATTACTAAACGTTTTTGTGTTAGCTATTTTAGATTTAATTAATGAAGTTACAACGGTTATATATTATATACATGTATGTACAATATATACTTAAGCTGCGCATACCATATAATTAGAATAATAATCCTAAAAATTACATATGACTACATTCTGTTAGTGTTGGCTCAGTAAAAAAAAAAATTTTAATGACTAAAAATGTAGAATATCGAAGAATCCTCAGGCTCCTTATTCGGGAATATAGGGAGAATGTTTGAAAGGGAAGTTTATCTATGGGGATTGGGGAACGGGGAGTTTTCATTGTTTGTTTCAAATGCGTCATTCACTTTATTATCCAAATCTTAGGTCAAATTGTTGAAAATATACCTTATTGTCATAATCAATATACCATTTGAAAATGGGTAAAATACGAATCGGAAGTTTGAATTGCCGAGGTCTTGCTAGTGATTTAGTTAAGAGGCGGGACGTTTTTCATAGATGTCGATCAAAATACGATAGGAATAATATAAATGTAACTAGTGTAAAATCCCACAAACATTTAGGAGTATTGTTGTCTGATGATGGTACATGGAATAACCATATTGATTATATATTGAAGAAAGTTTCACCAAGGCTGGCTGTATTAAGAAATTTAAAAAACATCCTCGATAGAAATTCTCTTGAAACAATTTATCTCTCTTTTACAAGACCTATATTGGAGTATTCTGATTTTGTCTGGGATAATTTACCAAATTATTTAAGTCAAAACTTAGAAAACATACAGATAGAAGCTGCGAGAATAGTTACGGGTGCTACAAAATTAGCAAGTGTAAGTTTATTATATAAAGATGTTGGGTGGGAAAAGCTATCTAAAAGACGGGAAAATCATAAAATTTTACAATTTCACAAAATGTATCATAAAAAAACTCCATTATATCTATCTGAATTAATCCCATGCCGGTTGTCAGAAAGCCATAGACATAATACCAGATATTCAAATAATTTACTTTCAATTAAATTTAGAACTCAGTATTATAAAGACTCTTTTTTATCCTCGTCAGTACATTTATGGAATCTATTACCTTTAGATATTCGCGAAAATCCCTCGGCCAATATAGTTAAAGGTTTTTTTACAAAAAGACAAAGTAATCATTCCAAAATACTTTAACATTGGAAGTAGACATCTTCAAATTGTACATACACATTTAAGACTAAAATGTAGTAATCTAAATCAACATTTGTACATTAGAAATCTGGAAGATAGTCCATTATGTATCTGTGGATCAGTTGAGAGTACTCATCATCATTTACTCTCATGTGAAAAATACACCACGATCAGACAAAATACTTTATTACAGTTAGATATTATTCTTACTGAAAAAACTCTTTTATGGGGTAATGATGTTTATACAAAGCAGAAAAACGAGGAAATATTTTTAGCAGTACAAAAATTTATTCATCTAAGTAAACGCTTTAGTTAATATTTATGTTTTGTATGGTATCGTATACATATTTGTACTTCGTACTGTAGGGTAAATTTATATATCCACGGTCATACAATATAATGGTGTCATGAATCATCTATGATCAATTCTATTCAACACATGTACTTTTACAAAATTAAGTAAAATGTTTCATTTGTACTTCGTACTCAAAGGTAACTCATTTATCTATAGTCTAACAGTACAATGGTGTCAAAATTCATGTCTGTCAATCATATTCACCACATGTATATTTATATAACTATGTAAAATATTATTTTGTTCTTAGTTATCAAAATTAAGGTGTCCTAGTTCCGAAGATGTATTTGCTTTTCTGTGTGATTGGGAAAGGAATTAATATAAGCTTTAAGCTTGTTTTCCCATCCCATTTGCTATTTTCTGTATATGTAATGTTATTGTGTCTTGTTGAATAAAATAATGTTTAAACTAAATACGATATCACAATTTTAACGGATACACACGGCCATACTAATTCAGAAACATTGTGGAGGAATGAATGGGGAGGTGATATAAAATTTGCGTCGTTTTCATCAAACTGTAGGGGTATTGCAATACTTTTTAAAAATTCTTTCGATTACAGTGTGGTTGGTGAGTACAACGACCCAGACGGGAATTTTTTATTATTAAATATGATTATACAAAATGTTAAATTAACACTTTGTGGAAGATACGGTCCAAATGATGATAAGCCAGCATTTTTTAATAATCTACAAAATATAATAGAAGCTATTGGTAATGATACTATAATCATAGCGGGGGACTGGAACATCGCACTTGAATATGAAGTAGACACTTTTAATCATCGTCATCGCAATAATACCAGAGCAAATATTGAAATCCATAACATGATGCAAAATTTAGATCTAATTGATGTTTGGAGGGAATTTAATCCAGATGATAGAAAATACACGTGGTTTGGTCCAAATGGGAAAAAAGTCGCCTTGATTATTTTTTGATATCCTCTGATTAACATAATAATATTCCTGCAGTAGGTATGGACTACGCTTACAAATCTGACCACTCGCCTGTTCATATTGGATTGGAATTTATTAAACAGCAGCGTGGGCGAGGTCATGGAAATTCAATAATAGTCTGCTCGGGGATCCGGAATATGTAAATAAAGTCAAGAATATTATCACAGAAGTTATAGCACAATACAGAGTAGATGACAATAATGACTTAGAAAACGCAGAATTTAACATAAGTGACAAATTATTTTGGGAAACCTTAAAACTAATGATACGGGGAAAGACAATTAGCTATTCTTCATTTAAGAAAAGGGAACGAGAAAAACCGGAGAACGATTTGGACAGTGAACTAAAAAATTTGTATGATAAATACCATTCAGAACAAAATGCACAATTACTGCAGGATATCTCAGAAACAGAGGGAAAATTAAAAACTTTAAGGGATAAGAAAATTAAAGGGATAATCACAAGAGCAAAGGTAAGGTGGAAGGCCGAAGGGGAAAAAAGCACTAAATACTTCTGCAATCTTGAAAAACGACAATACATGTACAATGAAAAAATGATTCCTAAACTAATTAATGACAACGGAAATGAAATACACAATTTAAATGAAATACTTAATGAACAATCAGCATTTTATTCCAATCTTTACAATACGAAAGGAACATTGTTTAATGAAGTTCACCAAGAATATTTTTTTAATGATAATAATCCGTTTATAACTAAACTCACGGATGAGCAAAGTGATTCTATGAATGGTCCACTCACGGTTGAAGAATGTTTAAGAACAATAAAAAATATGAGTAATGGAAAATCTCCAGGATTAGATGGATTCACCGTAGAGTTTTATACATTTTTCTGGACAGATCTAAAACATTTTCTGCTAAGATCCATTAATCAATCATTAAGAGATCAGGAAATGTCAATTAGTCAGAGACGGGGATTAATTAAATGTATTCCGAAATAAGGGAAATCAAAATTGTATTTAAAAAATTGGAGACCTATTACTAAATGTCGACTATAAAATTGCATCGTCGTGAATTGCCAATAGAATTAAACAAACTCTAGTTGATATTATAAGTCCGAGTCAGGCGGGATTTGTCAAAGGTCGTTACATAGGGGAATGTACCAGGATAATTGATGATATTATTGAAAAGACGGAAGTTAATAATCAATCGGGTATTTTGCTAATGTTAGATTTTGAAAAGGCATTTGACTCCCTTGAGTGGCCATTCATAGAAAGAACTTTACGTTTTTTTGGTTTCAACGACTTCATTGTAAACTGTTTTAAAACTTTATACTCACATATATCTGCCTGTGTTGAAAACAATGGTCACCTCTCCACTTTTTTTCAAGTTACACGCGGATTGCGACAAGGGGATCCTTTGTCTCCATATTTGTTTATTATTTGTATTGAATTATTGAGTGCAGCAATCAAATATGACCCTGATGTCAAGGGCATAATTTTAAATAATTCTGAATATCTTATAAGTCAGTACGCAGATGACTCAACATTAATACTTGATGATGATGCAAGGTCCTTAGCAAAATCTTTATTTTTGATCGACATCTATGGAGAATGTTCTGGTCTAAAAACCAATTTCGATAAGTCTCAAGCTGTATGGATTGGGGTAAAACGGGGCTGCGGAGAGGAGATTGAAACGGAGCAAAATTTAACCTGGAATCAGCAAGGGAAATTTAAGTTGTTAGGGATAAGATACGATTTATCTAAAGATGATATTTATGAAGATAATTTTGTCGAAAAATTAAAATCAGTGGAGTCACTTCTCTCAGACTGGTCTTTTAGGAATCTTTCCATCATTGGGAAAGTGACTGTTATCAAAACATTAGTCTTTCCTTTTATTGTGCAAATACTAACTGTTATCCCTAGTCCACATATTAAGATCCTAAAAAACTTTCAAAGATTATTTTTTCATTTTATATGGAATAGTAAAGTTGATAAATTGAAAAGGAACCTTTTAATTGGTGATTATAAAGATGGAGGTTTGAAAGTTCCGGATATTTTTTCTTACTGTAAATCTTTAAAACTTATATGGATAAAGAAATGTTTGGATTCTAGTAATCATGCAGATTGGAAAAGGTTATTAATTGATGATATAGAACATGTTGGAGGAAATAAAATATGGAGTTTATCAAAACATGGACTAGAGGAAGTTGTTTAGAAGTATAGTTTTGGGAAATTTTGGAAGGAAATTATGTCTATTTGGGGAAATCTATACGAACTCCTCCCGACAGCCCCGGAATATGATAAAGAAATAAAAGTTAATAGACGAACCATCTTCTTCAAAAATCTGTGTAATGAAGGCATGTATTTTGTTAAAGACTTAGTAGATGAGCATGGTAACATTATGTCTCTAGATAGTCTTATTCAGAAATACCGAGTAGATATGAACTGTATGACCTACAATAGCCTTATTAGTGCAATACCGAGAGGCTGGAAGAGAATGATCACCAATTATGGAAAAAATATTGAAAATGTTTTGCATGATAATTTGAGGCAACTGAAAAATATTGAAAAGCCAAATAAGTTTTTCTATCAGAAATTACTGTCTACTGTATTAATATTTCCACAACAATCCCATGAAAGGTGGCACACTATTCTGAATATCTCTCTTAGCCAAGATAACTGGGAAAATATCCATGCACTTCCATTTTGTGAGACAAAGGATTCAAAATTACAAAGTTTACAATACAGAATCACCCATAGAATTTTTTTTTACAAACGCTATGCTATTAAAACGAAAGTTATTAGAACATCAGGAATGTAGTTTTTGTAGTGGTGCACCAGAAACAATATACCACCTTTTTGGGGATTGTACACATAGTCAATCACTCTGGACATGTTTTATAAATGCAGTTTTTATTAAATATAATGTTGTTTTAGAAAGAAAACCTACTACTTTCCTATTTGGCATAAATGATGATGTTCAAGTGATAGGTTTAAATATATGCATATTGCTCATTAAGAAATATATATCGTTGATGCGACAATATAAAAAAATTCCAAACTGGGAAACATGTAAGACATTTATTCGAAATTACAGAAATCTTGATCTCTATTCGACCTATATGTTGACCCAAAACGCAGCGAACAAGATCCGGCAAAAATGGGAAAGTATCAAACTTATTTTAGAATGAACTTTGATATTTTGTCTATAATGTGTGTTTTCATCAACAACCTTTGTCAAAATTGTACTTTAACTATGTGATTGATGCAATTAAAATATCAATTTAAAAAAAAAAAAAAAAAAAAAAATGTATGATGGACGCAGGCTGAAAGCCTATATATCCATACCATGTATACTAATACAAAACAATCATAAATACGAATACTTCGGTGCAGTTGGCTAAATGTAGGCATTGCAATTCTTAATACAATAAGATAAATCACTTATTCTCCCAGTGTTCATCTAAAATGATTTCTAATTTAGATAGAGAATCAGCATCAACAACACTGTCTGGTAACTATTCCACGAGTCTATTATTCTTTGGCTGAAGAAATGTTGAAGTCTAGCCGACACCGTGGTTTAGATAGCTAATGACCCCGACCATTAGATCATTTGTTTCCCTCACGTACAACATACATGTACATGTACCTTACAAGTGTCCAACACATTCTATGATATAACAAATAGTCTGCCTTAAATCCACATGAACGTTCCCGGATATTTACTGAACAGATGGACTTCATGGATAACGACATCCTGAAATTGATGAATTATTGGGCAATTGCACCTCTCCTTAACAATTCTTTTGACCAGTTATTTAAAGTTTTCACAGTTGCCTCTCAGTTTCATAAACGTATCTTAGCCTCAGTGAGTCCCGGAGGTATGAATCAGCTGTGTGATGTCCCTAACGTTACTGACAAGCCCTAGGTGTCATAACTTGTTTGTGTCTTTTGTAAAACTCTGTGATTTTCGATAACATACAATATAAACACTATTTTGTTTTATAAGTATTTACATAAAATAAAATCAACGTAAGTACAAAAACAATTAATTTCAACTAGTGATGAAGCGTTTAATCTCCTTGTTTTTATCATTCACAGAAATAATCCACACTCAACGTCATTTCTCAGAACGTAGCCTTTTTATCAGTCATGAATTTACATACATAGACTTCCATGTGACGGACGTGATTGGACAATCTTACATGTACACAATACAATGCGTTGTAAATCATTGTCACAATTGCTGGTATTTTATAAGAAAATGACATCATCTGTGACGTAAACTCTACAAAAACCTTTAAGATCAACCTCCTTCATTAGCATATTATCATTAATTCTCAAACACCGTCACTATACCTGTTGATTGACGACGCATTTGTTTTATTTTGATTTTCCTTGTGACGTAATTAATGACCTAGAAAAACCGCGTAAGTGTTCCTCCTCACCTGTCTCTGATTTCCGTGTCCACGGTTGAGTGAACATGGTATTATCTATATAAGCAGTAGGTAGCTCCAAACTTCATTCATCCACCTGATATCACAATGAGATCCAGTCTAGTTCTGTTAACGCTCGCTATAGCGATCACAGGTAAGCCTTCTGTCTTGTAAAGCTTTGCTAATGATGAATTAAGTAACTTAAAATATATTAATATATACAGTGTAAATTAGATAATAAAAAAACTATATCATACAGTAGTTTCAAAGTAATTCTATAGTTTTTTTTACAGACGTATATATTACATTAATACAAGTCTATGTTACATTTTGCAGTGGTCCATTGTGTTCCGAACATAAGGGAAAAGACAACATGTGAAAATAAGTCAGCTTATTTGAAATGCAGTCGTGGATACACCCTCACCATTATAACGGCCAGATATGGCCGAAGTGACCATGCTACGTGTCCGAGTAAGAAGATTCGAACCACCTATTGCTCCTCATCAAAGTCTCTCAATGTGGTCAAACGCTCGTGTAACGGGCTTCAATCATGTAAAGTACGTGCGTCCAACAAGGTGTTCGGGGATCCCTGTCGAGGAACATACAAGTACCTTAGTGTTCGATATGTGTGCAAGAAAACCGCACCGGCAGGTAAGTAATATACTTAGTGACCACGTGACTGGTGGAAATGCACGTGCTTATCATATACAATACAG
>NW_022981518.1:0-8299 GCF_902652985.1 Pecten maximus
AAAAAAACAAAAATTTAACAACCCCCTCCCACCAAAATTTTTTTTTACAAAAATTGCCAATCAAATTTGATCAACTTATATAAATCCCCCTTTATATTTCATATAAATGCAAATTGAACGATCAAAAAGAATTCGGAAAAACAGCATATCGGAGATATGGCAGGAGTATTGTAAGCTTATGTAGCGTTACAGACATCGACTGTAAATCCACTGTATCATATGATAACAAAGTGGTCACATATGGTCAACATTCTAATGGCTACTCTGTACGTACACTGTATTAATTTTTATTGTATACTTAGTAATAAATACAGGTTTTTTTGCATATGCATTATGGCGCCAAATCTCCCGATCCGTAATCCTTACCCATGCATTATTGATTCAGTAATGCACCCCAAACTCTGTATTGGCCCTCTTTGCGGAACACCTCTAAATTTTGCGTCTCATCAAACTATTCGGGTCTCTCGGGTTTTGACGTAGGTGCTGTGTTGTCAGCGAAACCAAAACAAACAACATGGCGTCGAGTAGACGAAGGAATGAGGACATGGGAGAGAAGATTTTAAATTCGCTTGCAGCACGAATTGCAGAGCTAGAATATCTCGCCGAGAAGGAACACATGGTAACCGAGGAAATTGATAACTTAAACTTTACAATAGGAGAGGTCGTACAAGCCGATGTTAACCAATCGTTCCATGATCAGTGACATGGTAGAAACACCTTTGGAAAGGAACTTATTTAGAAATCATTATAAATTTGACAGATATGAACTTCATAAAGACTTAAAAAACTTCAATATTATAAAGTGTTTATAATTCAATACATTAAAAATTTGAATCTGATTTTTCTTGTCAAGTTATAATTGTTGTTTTGATTAATGTTCTGTGATTTATTACTAAGAATACAATAAATTGAATAAAACATACCTTTTTCCATATCGGACCCAATATTGGCCCCGAGACCCCAATATTGGCCCAAGGGCCTTTCGGCCCTTGGGCCAATATTGGGGTCTCGGGGCCAATATTGGGTCCGATATGGAAAAAGGTATGTATTATTCTCTATATACTACAGACAGAAGATCAAACACACCTTTCAATTTTAATCAAGATTCATGAAACAAGTCAAGCGTATTTAATAGTTTAATACAACATGTTTGTGTGTAAATATTGGTAGAAATAAACGTTTCTTATACTGAATTTTTTGTGTGTGTGGTGTAATTTGAAATTGGCGACAACATAAACAAGAGGCCCATGGGGCCTGTATCGCTCACCTGGTTGAATTAGACCAAATGTCAAAATAATGTTCATATTCAATTTGTTTTATTTGTAAATCTCAAACAATGCTATATATGGTTATAGTGTGGGAATCGGAACTGCTATAAAGATTAATGAAGTCCAGACTATCTAAGGTCTGAAAGTCCTCAAGAATTGTTTTTAGAACATGCATTCATCACTTTATTACTAGTAGCAATTTAAAGGAATTACCTCTATTTCCCCTATTGGGCCCCGCCCCTTTGGCCCCTTTGGGGTCAGAGTCACCATTTATGCAAAATCTGTTCCCCTTCCTCCAAGGATGTTTCTGACCAAATTGGGTTCAAATCCATTCATAACTTAATAACTAGTAGCGATTTAAAGGAATTACCTCTATTTCCCATATTGGGCCCCTCGGGGGTCAGAGTCACCATTTATGCAAAATCTGTTCCCCTCCCCCCAAGGATGTTTCTGACCAAATTGGGTTCAAATCCATTCATAACTTTATGACTAGTAGCGATTCAAAGGAATTACCTCTATTTCCTGTATTGGGCCCCGCCCCTTAGGCCCCTTTGGGGTCAGAGCCACCATTTATGCAAAATCTGTTCCCCTTCTGCCAGGATGTTTCTGACCAAATTGGGATAAATCCATTCATAACTTTATGACTAGTAGCGATTTAAAGGAATTACCTCTATTTCCCTTATTGGGCCCCGCCCCTTTGGCCCCTCGGGGGTCAGAGTCACCATTTATGCAAAATCTGTTCCCCTCCCCCAAAGGATGTTTCAGACCAAATTGGGTTCAAATCCATTCATAACTTTATGACTAGTAGCGATTCAAAGGAATTACCTCTATTTCCCATATTGGGCCCCGCCCCTTTGGCCCCTCGGGGGTCAGAGTCACCATTTATGCAAAATCTGTTCCCCTTCCCCAAAGGAAGTTTCTGACCAAATTGGGTTCAAATCCATTCATAACTTAATAACTAGTAGCGATTTAAATGAATTACCTCCATTTCCCATATTGGGCCCCATCCCTTTGGCCCCTCGGGGGTCAGAGCCACCATTAATGCAAAATCTGTTCCCCTTCCCCCAAGGATGTTTCTGACCAAATTGGGTTCAAATCCATTCATAACTTAATAACTAGTAGCGATTTAAATGAATTACCTCCATTTCCCATATTGGGCCCCATCCCTTTGGCCCCTCGGGGGTCAGAGCCACCATTAATGCAAAATCTGTTCCCCTTCCCCCAAGGATGTTTCTGACCAAATTGGGTTCAAATCCATTCATAACTTTATGACTAGTAGCGATTTAAAGGAATTACCTCTATTTCCCCTATTGGGCCCCGCCCCTTTGGCCCCTCGAGGGTCAGAGTCACCATTTATGCAAAATCTGTTCCCCTTCCCCCAAGGATGTTTCAGACCAAATTGGGTTCAAATCCATTCATAACTTAATAACTAGTAGCGATTTAAATGAATTACCTCCTATTTCCCATATTGGGCCCCGCCCCTTTGGCCCCTCGGGGGTCAGAGCCACCATTTATGCAAAATCTGTTCCCCTTCCCCCAAGGATGTTTCTGACCAAATTGGGTTCAAATCCATTCATAACTTAATGACTAGTAGCGATTTAAAGGAATTACCTCTATTTCCCCTATTGGGCCCCGCCCCTTTGGCCCCTCGGGGGTCAGAGTCACCATTTATGCAAAATCTGTTCCCCTTCCCCCAAGGATGTTTCAGACCAAATTGGGTTCAAATCCATTCATAACTTAATGACTAGTAGCGATTTAAAGGAATTACCTCTATTTCCCCTATTGGGCCCCGCCCCTTTGGCCCCTCGGGGGTCAGAGTCACCATTTATGCAAAATCTGTTCCCCTTCCCCCAAGGATGTTTCTGACCAAATTGGGTTCAAATCCATTCATAACTTAATGACTAGTAGCGATTTAAAGGAATTACCTCTATTTCCCCTATTGGGCCCCGCCCCTTTGGCCCCTCGGGGGTCAGAGTCACCATTTATGCAAAATCTGTTCCCCTTCCCCCAAGGATGTTTCAGACCAAATTGGGTTCAAATCCATTCATAACTTTATGACTAGTAGCGATTTAAAGGAATTACCTCTATTTCCCCTATTGGGCCCCGCCCTTTGGCCCCTCGGGGGTCAGAGTCACCATTTATGCAAAATCTGTTCCCCTTCCCCAAGGAATGTTTCTGACCAAATTGGGTTCAAATCCATTCATAACTTAATAACTAGTAGCGATTTAAATGAATTACCTCCATTTCCCATATTGGGCCCAGCCCCTTTGGCCCCTCGGGGGTCAGAGCCACCATTTATGCAAAATCTGTTCCCCTTCCCCCAAGGATGTTTCAGACCAAATTGGGTTCAAATCCATTCATAACTTAATAACTAGTAGCGATTTAAATGAATTACCTCCATTTCCCATATTGGGCCCCGCCCCTTTGGCCCCTCGGGGGTCAGAGCCACCATTTATGCAAAATCTGTTCCACTTCCCCCAAGGATGTTTCTGACCAAATTGGGTTCAAATCCATTCATAACTTTATGACTAGTAGCGATTTAAAGGAATTACCTCTATTTCCCCTATTGGGCCCCGCCCCTTTGGCCCCTCGGGGGTCAGAGTCACCATTTATGCAAAATCTGTTCCCCTTCCCCCAAGGATGTTTCAGACCAAATTGGGTTCAAATCCATTCATAACTTAATGACTAGTAGCGATTTAAAGGAATTACCTCTATTTCCCCTATTGGGCCCCGCCCCTTTGGCCCCTCGGGGGTCAGAGTCACCATTTATGCAAAATCTGTTCCCCTTCCCCCAAGGATGTTTCAGACCAAATTGGGTTCAAATCCATTCATAACTTTATGACTAGTAGCGATTCAAAGGAATTACCTCTATTTCCCATATTGGGCCCCGCCCCTTTGGCCCCTCGGGGGTCAGAGTCACCATTTATGCAAAATCTGTTCCCCTTCCCCAAGGAAGTTTCTGACCAAATTGGGTTCAAATCCATTCATAACTTAATAACTAGTAGCGATTTAAATGAATTACCTCCATTTCCCATATTGGGCCCCGCCCCTTTGGCCCCTCGGGGGTCAGAGCCACCATTTATGCAAAATCTGTTCCCCTTCCCCCAAGGATGTTTCAGACCAAATTGGGTTCAAATCCATTCATAACTTAATAACTAGTAGCGATTTAAATGAATTACCTCCATTTCCCATATTGGGCCCCGCCCCTTTGGCCCCTCGGGGGTCAGAGTCACCATTTATGCAAAATCTGTTCCCCTTCCCCCAAGGATGTTTCTGACCAAATTGGGTTCAAATCCATTCATAACTTTATGACTAGTAGCGATTTAAAGGAATTACCTCTATTTCCCCTATTGGGCCCCGCCCCTTTGGCCCCTCGGGGGTCAGAGTCACCATTTATGCAAAATCTGTTCCCCTTCCCCCAAGGATGTTTCAGACCAAATTGGGTTCAAATCCATTCATAACTTATGACTAGTAGCGATTTAAAGGAATTACCTCTATTTCCCCTATTGGGCCCAGCCCCTTTGGCCCCTCGGGGGTCAGAGTCACCATTTATGCAAAATCTGTTCCCCTTCCCCCAAGGATGTTTCTGACCAAATTGGGTTCAAATCCATTCATAACTTAATGACTAGTAGCGATTTAAAGGAATTACCTCCTATTTCCCATATTGGGCCCCGCCCCTTTGGCCCCTCGGGGGTCAGAGCCACCATTTATGCAAAATCTGTTCCCCTTCCCCCAAGGATGTTTCTGACCAAATTGGGTTCAAATCCATTCATAACTTAATGACTAGTAGCGATTTAAAGGAATTACCTCTATTTCCCCTATTGGGCCCCGCCCCTTTGGCCCCTCGGGGGTCAGAGTCACCATTTATGCAAAATCTGTTCCCCTTCCCCCAAGGATGTTTCTGACCAAATTGGGTTCAAATCCATTCATAACTTTATGACTAGTAGCGATTTAAAGGAATTACCTCTATTTCCCCTATTGGGCCCCGCCCCTTTGGCCCCTCGGGGGTCAGAGTCACCATTTATGCAAAATCTGTTCCCCTTCCCCCAAGGATGTTTCAGACCAAATTGGGTTCAAATCCATTCATAACTTTATGACTAGTAGCGATTTAAAGGAATTACCTCTATTTCCCATATTGGGCCCCGTCCCTTTGGCCCCTCGGGGGTCAGAGTCACCATTTATGCAAAATCTGTTCCCCTTCCCCCAAAGGATGTTTCTGACCAAATTGGGTTCAAATCCATTCATAACTTATACTAGTAGCGATTTAAAGGAATTACCTCTATTTCCCATATTGGGCCCCGCCCCTTTGGCCCCTCGGGGGTCAGAGTCCACCATTTATGCAAAATATGTTCCCCTTCCCCAAGGATGTTTCAGACCAAATTGGGTTCAAATCCATTCATAACTTAATAACTAGTAGCGATTTAAATGAATTACCTCCATTTCCCATATTGGGCCCCGCCCCTTTGGCCCCTCGGGGGTCAGAGCCACCATTTATGCAAAATCTGTTCCACTTCCCCCAAGGATGTTTCTGACCAAATTGGGTTCAAATCCATTCATAACTTTATGACTAGTAGCGATTTAAAGGAATTACCTCTATTTCCCCTATTGGGCCCCGCCCCTTTGGCCCCTCGGGGGTCAGAGTCACCATTTATGCAAAATCTGTTCCCCTTCCCCAAGGATGTTTCTGACCAAATTTGGTTCAAATCTTCCCCCAAGGATGTTTCAGACCAAATTGGGTTCAAATCCATTCATAACTTAATGACAAGTAGTGATTTAAAGGAATTACCTCTATTTCCCCTATTGGGCCCAGCCCCTTTGGCCCCTCGGGGGTCAGAGTCACCATTTATGCAAAATCTGTTCCCCTTCCCCAAAGGATGTTTCTGACTAAATTGGGTTCAAATCCATTCATCACTTTATTACTAGTAGCGATTTAAAGGAATTATCTCTATTTTCCCTATTGGGCCCAGCCCCTTTGGCCCCTCGGGGGTCAGAGTCACCATTTATGCAAAATCTGTTCCCCTTCTCCCAAGGATGTTTCAGACCAAATTGGGTTCAAATCCATTCATAACTTAATAACTAGTAGCGATTTAAATGAATTACCTCCATTTCCCATATTGGGCCCCGCCCCTTTGGCCCCTCGGGGGTCAGAGCCACCATTTATGCAAAATCTGTTCCACTTCCCCCAAGGATGTTTCTGACCAAATTGGGTTCAAATCCATTCATAACTTAATAACTAGTAGCGATTTAAATGAATTACCTCCTATTTCCCATATTGGGCCCCGCCCCTTTGGCCCCTCGGGGTTCAGAGCCACCATTTATGCAAAATCTGTTCCACTTCCCCCAAGGATGTTTCTGACCAAATTGGGTTCAAATCCATTCATAACTTTATGACAAGTAGCGATTTAAAGGAATTACCTCTATTTCCCCTATTGGGCCTCGCTTCTTTGGCCCCTCGGGGGTCAGAGTCACCATTTATGCAAAATCTGTTCCCCTTCCCCCAAGGATGTTTCTGACCAAATTGGGTTCAAATCCATTCATAACTTAATGACTAGTAGCGATTTAAAGGAATTACCTCTATTTCCCCTATTGCGCCCCGCCCCTTTGGCCCCTCGGGGGTCAGAGTCACCATTTATGCAAAATCTGTTCCCCTTCTGCCAAGGATGTTTCTGGCCAAATTTGGTCAAAATCCAATAAGAACTTTTTGACTAGTAGCGATTTGAAGCAAATGTTGACGGACGACGGACGGACGGACGCTGCGCCATGACATAAGCTCACCGGACCTTCGGTCCAGGTGAGCTAAAAATACAACATTTGTATGCTACGTGACGTGAATCCTGTTCTACAAAAATAAATTTAAGATTGTTTCTGTTTTGCTTAAAAGTCTTTAGCTGATAACAGGTTTGGATACTGTCTTTCTCGATCATTGTAAACTATCCTGCCTTATCTGTATACCGGTTGTGTAATATATTGTCAACTTGTCAGCCGAAATCTATTAAACCTGACTAAGCCTTATACGTTTGAGTATAAAACCGTGTGGTTGTTGTATTAAAACAGCTATTAACCGATTTGTGTGTATTCAAAAATGCGGTGATAATATCTATTAAAAACGCTCACGTAATTTAAGAAGTTCCCGTTCGTATAAATACTGAATTCTTTATCACAATTACGTTAAGTATTCGTAGGTATAATATATATAGATAATTATATTGACCATCTCATCAAAAATTAAATATATTTCATGAATTCCTATAGTGTATTTCAGCTAAAGGAATATATTTACACTTGCAAAGTTTTGTCACTATATAACAATACCAGACCGATTTGTTTACCATTCTTGCATGGAAACATTGACCTTTGAACTTGCGTATGAAAATATGACAGGGTACGGGAACTACTTTCGCCAAGCACATGGCTTTGTTTACATTTACAATTTAAGTTACAAAGGGTTATTTTTAAAAAAAATAACATGTTTGACAATATTAAATATGATAATCTATCAAAATGTTTTTGTTATTTATGTTAATATCATAATAAAAAACAGAACTATTATTTACCGCGGAAAAAAAAGTCTCAATCTGTTGTGAAGCGTCACCATTGGCTGTTCTAATAATTGACTCCTCCCACTGTGTCCGACTTTTATATGATTTTTTTTATTTACAAAGAAAAAATATTGTTATCACAAAGACTTATAGAAACAACATCCGTAAGTGTAAATATAGGGATTGGATTTCACTTTTATGTTAACCATGCTTTTATGGAGCAATTCCTCTAAGAATATATTCTAAATGGGCGCCCCCCATAGAATATTTTCTTAGAGGAATTGCTCCATAAAAGCATGGTTAACATAAAAGTGAAATCCAATCCCTATATAAATCGTGATTTTGTTTTGTATTTCCGATGCCGGAATTTATATGTTCACTCTATAAGCAGAGGAGTATACATTGACTTTTCCGTGATATCTGGCTGATTTGTGATATGTGGTTGTTCCGAGATATTGTTCTAAGATATCTGGTTAATTGCTCCGGGGGGGA
>NW_022981519.1:0-8330 GCF_902652985.1 Pecten maximus
TTTAAATAGCTACACTAATTTGTAGTCGTGCATGTTATATTTGACCCTTACTGGTACCTAAACTACAATATATGGGCGTTTTCTTAGTGTATTGCTTTTGAAGGTAAAATTTTAAAGCAGCAGTAGGCGGATTTGAGCGAACATTTTGTGGAAGACTATTCCACTGATCTATAACAGAAGGTAGGAAAGATAGTTTATAAAAATAGGTTTTGCACAATATTGATATATTTAAGTATGGTCCGAGTTACCTGTATCATACTGATAACCTTCAGATACAGTACTCGGGATGAGGCTATATAGATACTCTGGTGTATATTGTTAAACCATTTTATAGAATTGAATAATTTCATGAATTTGCCTCCGAACAAATAAGCTGACCCAGCCTGATTTTATAAAAAGTTGTTCAATGCTTACTAATTTAGTTTCACCTGTTACAATACGGGCTGCTTCAATATTGAGGTTTTCAAGTTTTTTGCCCAAGTTCATACGGTATATTTCCCCACACAATATCTCCATACTTTTTCTAACCCTAAAAATATCAGTATAGTTCTGGGGCCCTCTGTTTTCTCTCTAGCAATAGGAATACCAAGTTCATCACAAACTTCCCCAAACTCTCCCATCAAAATGCCACATCTTCCTGTGTTAGCTCTACCAGCAAACAAGACATCATCTAAATAATGATCCAATGATATCTTCCCAGACTTCTTCTTCACTATCCATTCAATAAACCTAGCAAGATCTAATAAATGAAAAAAATAGATTGATTGTTAAAGAGGCTTGCCCGCAGAGAGATCAGAAAAATTGGCCAATAGAAAAAGATTTTTTACACATGACAGATTGTTGGAATTGTTGAGTTTTTCATTTTATTTTCCTTATAAAACGCTGAAAAGTGATATTAAAACCTCATTTTTTAAATATTATTTATTTAATCGCAACCCGCAATAAGTCCCCGCTATAAAGTGGAGTCTAATTTGATTGACACATCAAAGAAACAAGCACGTGCACAGTGCCGCACAGTGTAACTTCAAAGGCAGCGGCGATTTACAAAGAAGATTTGCCGTTATATTCCATATATTTCCCTCTCAGGTTGAGTTTTAAAACGTCTTTTAAATACATATTCTGTAATTGTTTTCAAGAAATAAAGTCGGAAAGCCTCAAATTTTGTCACATAGAAACGTGTACTGACGTTTATTTAGTGATCGGAGATGTGCCGTTTACCGGTCCGTCTGCGGGTAAGCCTCTTTAAGTGTTCCTATCAAGTTGGAATTATAATGTTAGCATGCAGTTGAGTTTAGTTTTAGTTATAATGTAGTTGACAGGGACATGGGTCTGTCAAACTACCTTTGGAAGAGAAAAAGACTTCGATGTGCTGATGGAAAGATACATTATTTATAGGAACTTGGTTCATATGAAGGAAAGGATGATTTTGAGGTGTATTTTTTCTGATGATGGTGATGGTTTCCGATTTATTAGGGTTAAAAACTTCAAGCGACTGACGTGACCATGCATTTATTTTTTCCAAGTCCGATTCTAGAATTCCATGTGTCGTTATAGGATTTTCTTCAGCCATATACAAAGACGTATCATAGGCAAACTGTTTTATCATTGAATTTATATCGGAAACGAAAGCTTTACTGATGTCGCAAAATACTGCACGGATTTCTTTGCCTGAGTCTAGAGTCGTTAGATATACTGAGTAATTGGTTTATAGTAGAGCAACCAGGTGTGAACCCCGATTGACAGCTAGTAATAAGACTATTTTGACAAAGGAAATTTTACATGTGTTTGAATATACAACGTTCAAATACTTTTAATAGACATCTAATAGAGATATCGGACAATAATTCTTAGTGTCATCACGGTTTCCTTTTTTATATACACTTATGACATTAGTTGTTTCCATGACGACGGGACTTTTGACATGGTAAGGCATTTATTGAAGAAACGGGGTAGGGGATTACAAAGAACATCAGCAGTCTCTTTTAATACTTTGAGGATGACTAAATCGGGTCCAACTGATTTAGACTGATCCAGATTAACCAATAATCCTTTACATCATTACTTGTTACCGTAATATGACTAAGCTTGGTAGAAGAGATACACGAGTCATCTCCCGGAAGTACGGTGGCAGAGTTATCGAGTCATCAACGTAATATTGGCTAGAAACATATCAGTTAAAAGTGATGGCTTTATCACTATCTTCATCATAATAAAGACCGTCACTATTTATAACTGGAACGGTAGTTTTGTCTGTATCTATTTTGGTGAACTTTTAGAGGATTTTCCACCATGACTTGGTGGAACAATCTGGGACAGATAGCTCTAATGAGTTTTTTTTTTAAATAATTTTCTTTAGACTGCCTTATTAGGTTGACGCACTTATTGCGAGTATGTTTAAACTCTAAGCAGTCACGTTTTATATTAGTTTGTTTTACTTTTTTTATGTATTTCTTTACGTATTGTAATCAGTCTTTTAATGTCGTAACACATCCAAGGCAGATCTCTATTTTAACAGCATTCTTTTTATTCGGGATACAAGCATGGGAAATACTATCTAATACGTCAGTTAAGTTTTTACAAGACTCATCTATTTCATTACAGTCAAAGGTTTTAGTAACATTATATATTCCAAATACAGGACAATGGTATCGTAATGGTTGCTCTAGAAATGACTCAACGACAAATGTTCGTTGTAGTATTTCAGGGTTACTGAAAAGAATAAGGTCTAGCATAAAGAAAGTATTTTCAGTAAAATGAGTACATTTGTTTACTAATTGTGTAAGGTTGTATGTATCCAGAATATTACATAAATGACCCTTGTGGGGATGATTTTGAAATAGGTTTACGTTAAAATCTCCTGTTATAACAATATCAGAGATTCCTGTGTTAAAAGCTCGATCATTAGATTGCTCAATTTTACTCTATAGTTGAACATTTGAATTTGGGGTCTGTAAAATGTTCCGAACAAAAAATGTATCTTTATGAAAGACATTTCGATCCAACACTTTCAACTCCATCAACATTAAGATCATTACGAGATTTAGTTTTCAATGCATTAGATGCGTATACTGATATTTCGCCTATACTCTGTCATTACGATAAAAACACACTGGGTTATGATAACCGGGGTGATTTAAAGGTGTGTCATTATCTGAATCGTAGAGCTATTCAAAATTACGTTCAAAATCTTGTTCACATTATCATAGTTTTTTGCAACTGATATCAACAGCTGACGGAAAGAGTAAATATGAAAAAAACTAATATGTAAATATAACTTTTTCATATATACACGACACGGTGTAAAGTTTCAGAGGGGGAGATTTGAAAATCACATCCGTCATCAACGAATGCAATAATATGAGCGGATCCGTATTCATGAAGGGAAAATAATCTACTTACTACAAATCATCTGTGACATTTCTTCATCAAAACTCATTTTAATAATTGAAACATGATAAAAACAACAGAAAACACGAAATATGTTGTGATATGTGTTTTAATTCAAAGTAAAAATAATAACTGAAAAATATTCGTAATTGATAAAATGTATATTCCACCTATAAAATAAAGGTAAGTTCTTCAATGTAAAATACATCTACGAGTCATCGGCAGTAGTAAACAAAACTTAATATACAAAGCAACCATGTTTAAAATGCGCGGAGGACAAATCCAAAAATAAAGGGCAAAATTAATACATACGTAAACTCACTAATGCCAACAATGAGTATGTTTACTGGACTTACAAATTAAAAACAACTAAATCACGTCATCAATGAGAAAGGGAACAAATGTCACACGACGAATCACATTCCGAAATTTAACAAAAATGCTGCAAAGTTAGTTTCCTCTTGAGTCGCTGATTATAAATGATGACAAAGGATTATTAATTTTTCTGCCGGACTACTGGTTTGATAACAAACTGTATTTGTGCTGGAGGCGACTAAACACGTCCCGGACAGCACTGGCTATAAGGAAGTTTCGACTGTCACGTGTAAATCCCGAGCGTGGACCATTACAGGAAGCCTCTCTGACACATGGAAGGGTGATATCATTCGAGACATGAGGGACCTGGGCCATTGTCCCGTGCATGCTACACAGGAAGTTGAGTATTTCTAAGCGGAGTTGCTGCCAGAGGGCGCGTCGATGTGGATGCAGGATATCACGTGGAATAGTGTTGTCTGTACAGACTATGTCGACAAACACAAGTAGGTGGGAGACAATGATGTAATCAATAGTCACCTGTAATGTAATATAAAACGTACCAGTATACAAAATGAAGATAGTTTCTGTTATATCCGGAATACAGCTTTTAGAGTTTCGAATTTATGATTATATCAAAATCATTTTGTCCATCAACACATCACATACTCAAGGCATATATATTACATCTATAATAAATCAATGATGCTGAAAAATACACTATATCACTTGTTATCAGAGTAATAAGACTTATAAATACTCTCTCTGATTTCGGTCAGAGAGACTGAACTTACGTTTTGAGAGGCAGATATTTCTTCTGGTCCAGGCAGTCCTATCACTTCCTCAGAGTAAATCTCAGGCAATGGCATCATTTCCTGGAAAAGTAAAAAAGTCAGCGTCTACATAATGATACAGCATAGGTCTCATCCACATAGTCAAGTACCACCCAATCTTTAATACCAGTTACTGATACAACTTAATCAGAACAAGATTGACGATTTAATGAGAGTAGCAGACAAGTACTTCAGGAAAGGAAATAGTAGAATGTAGATTTTGAAAACCTCTTTAATTATACCAGTTCTTACGAAAAGTTTCCTTCCTACGAATAATTGCCGCTAATAAAATCTAACATGGGTCTGTTCCACGGACAGGGATATATCAACACGAGTGTCAGAGTTTGGCCAGTCAGGACGAGGCTCGCCGAGTGCTGGCCAGCCAAACTCTTACACGAGGGTTCAGATATCCTTGTTCGCTAAACAGACTCATGTTTGATTATTTTTCTCACATACTTGCAAGCAAATGTAATTTTTATGAATGTTTTTTTATCGCACTATCTTCAATGCACCTTGGAATGTGCGTCAAAATTGATGACGTCATAATTTACGACTTGGTTACTCAACGTAAAATGATGCCGTTACTTGATGGGGAGCAGCGTCATATAACGCGTGCCGGCTGTCTTTACCCGCTGTGTAAGATCGATTTATCTTTTCCCTAGCAACCGCCGGATAACCATGTGAAGGATGTGAGAATCTTTATTCTCTTGTTTTCAGAAAAATATGAATGGCGATACGAATATATGGTCATATTCTAGACACATTTTGTTAAAATCTGATAATACCGCAAATTTTTTCTTCATAAGCACTTTCCTCAAGTCAAAAATCGACATAATCGATATATGATGCAGTTTTGATTATATCTTTTAATCAAATAATGTCTAAAAGTGGACTTTATTTTTACAGTGCAATCACTAGACCTTTACTATGAACAAATGTTATTTTCTATTGTGTGATAATTGTTATTGTTACGATTTCCGTATTCTTAACACGTAATTTGAGAATACGTTTATGATGTTAGCCGAAAACTACTACCTAAAATTATTGACAGAGGTGCATAAGGAGTTTGAGCTTGTATCTTTATTTATTAAATTACATCCCGTTTTGTGTCAATATTGTACAGTTTCAATATATGCAATCGCCAACGAAGGCCGTGACTGTCCATTAAGTTACCTGCAGTTGTTCAATAAGTAACTTCTAGCTGTCTTCTGCGTACTTACAAGACAGCTGCAGACAATGCCTACATTTTCCACTGGATATTATTATAATGCCTATAACAATAGGTGACATCACAACTGTGTTTTGAGTTTATATATACTAAGGTCGTTCAATGCTCAAAGATATTTATTATAAATATCGATAGGCGACTGACAAAACTACTAATCATTATGAAAGTGCCCTTTATTTAATGCTTTTTGTTGATTGATGAGCCTCACTATTTCGATTTCCCTATTGTGAATATATTTGTTGACAATAACAAAATAATTTATGTCATTCAATACTCAAAGCATTTCCGTTTTAACTGTCGATAGGTGACCTACAAACCTACAATCCAGGGGTTCTAAATTTCCCTTTGTCAAGTATCAGGTGACGTCAGTGAAGCTGAATTTTTTAAATTGTAATATTTTTAGTGACTTAGAGTTTTGATAATTTCATTTTCAATGCAGAATATTTCTTAAAGAATATTTTAGATATTTATATGATTTGTTATATGTGTTATATGACCTTTGGAAACATATTATTTAAACTTTAGATGTCATGTTACAATATACGTAACTGTGATAGGAATATGTATTCCTTTGTTACGTAGCTTCCCCAAAATCGCATTCATATTGATATGAAAATAAGGCAAAATGATGATAAGGCATCATGGTGAGTTCATAAATAAATAAATAAATAAATAAATAAACTAATAAATAAACAAATAAATGAATAAATAAACAAATAGATCAACAAATGAATAGATAAACAAATAAATAAATAAACAAATAGATCAATAAATGAATACTGATATATATATATAATTTGTCTTCCTTCGTCATTTGTGTTACTATGTCATAAATCTATTTATTAGCAAAATGTATTATTTACACTATGTGTTGGTGATGCGAAGATATAGATTTGAATTTCCTGTCGTAGTTGTACCGAGAGAAATAATTTGTCAAGTAGTATATATACCAATTTATACAAATTGGGGTCACTTAAACAGCAAATCGAAGTTACCGACGCCTACTTACATAACTGTCCCTGAGTTGGTTGGTTAGGCCTTGTGCCTCCTCCACTTTGGGTAGAACATCATTCCTATGTAAAGGTCGAATAGGCATGAACAGAGGAGTGTCACTATAGCTGGGCCCACACGGTGAGTTGAGACCATATGGTATGTATGAAGTTGACCTTTCGGAGCGAATAAAACGGGCATCCGCCAAAACTACTATTGTCACCATCAAACAATACAGTATATCTGTAAAATATAGATCAAAGGGCTAAATTACTATCATATCCAACACCGCCTCAAATTGACCCTGGCTGTTCACGGCCGATAAAGCAAACAAACATATAAAGTGTTTTGATTTTAGATTAAAACTGCCTTCGCCAGTCTTGAAATTGATTGGCTTCATACCGATTGTACAACAATCGATCACAGAGAGGCATTACATTCAAAGTGGTATTCATTTTAATTTCGAATTTTATACATCTTGAGTCTGATACTGTAAACGGTTTCATTTGGGCGTACTCGAATTTTCGCGCATTTACAAATTTTAACAAATTAGCGAAATGCAGCATTAGCGTATTCTCATATTTTCTTTTTTTAGGAATATCACATAGACAGTGTAAATAGCGTGATCATAATTTAGCGCAACACTTTAAGAGCAGAAAACGCCAAAATAAGACTACCGCTAAAATATTTATGTCTGCAGTATATAACATCAATAATGAGACTTTTGTCGTCATGTTATATCAACTCATATACTCATATGATCCAATAAATAATGAAATACATACATATCTAAATATTATCGCATAAAATCTTATAAACTATTTGTATTAAATATTCAACACCACCTATTTAAATACATGTAAGTTAGAATTGTGTCTTAACATTATATATACTATCTCTATGTAGTAGACTATTATATAGAAACATGTTTTTATACATATGACGGAGCTTGACATCAACAGTACCTCGCATTGTATTTCTCTCAAAGTAGTTTCTCTTTGTCATTTCTCCTAAATATTCTATTGTCGTTGGTTGGTTCTCGTTAAGTAAACAATTGTCAGTGAAATAAACTGTGAAAATGTTATACTTTTATAAGTGATATTGCGGTTTTTTTTGCTTTTTTTTCAAATATCGTTTCAATGGAAATTATACATACGTTATCAAGTGTGATTTCCACTGTCACATTTTGATTTTCCACACCTCATGACGGCAGTTATTTTCCACGTCAGAAATACCACGCTGCACCCTTGAGGTTTGGTCAGTAGTTTGGGATCCGTCGATGTAACATAATATCGATGTATGGTATCCCTTTGATATGTCTTTCCAAATTCCCGTAAATATTTTTTCATCAGGCTCTTCTAGAACGGACATATCCATTAGTCTCCATTAGTGTAGTGTATTTTGAGAATGTTTCTTTCCGTAAGAATTGATACGTGTTATTACATATACCGAAACATTTTTGGCACGAATGTTACTGTTACTGACATGACATCAAGAGAATAAAATGTAAACTCTAGTGCAATATGATGTTCGGCGTGTTTTATTTCGCTCATAATTGTTGAGTTTAGATGTTTCATTCC
>NW_022981520.1:0-8574 GCF_902652985.1 Pecten maximus
ACTTTAATTTAACTGGGTTTATCACAATGTGACAATAATACTACGGATATCAATATGTACGTCTGACTATAAATCTGGGTTTATCACAATGAGACAATAAAAACTATGGATATCAATATGTACGTCTGACTATAAATCTGGGTTAATCACAATGTGACAATAAAAACTATGTTATATCAATATGTACGTCTGACTTTAAATCTGGGTTGAACACAATGTGACAATAAATATTAGGGATATCAATATGCATGTCTGACTATAAATCGAGCATGCATATAGAGTATTTCCTCATCATGATGTCCACCATGACACTTACATGGTCTTCATCATCTCCCTAAATATTATTGTATTGTTCATTTCTCTGTTAGTAATCGACATCATGGAAATCATGATGATAGGAACAAATCCTTGACTATCGAATAAACAAAGACATGTAAATCACCGTCGAACTATATGAATCAAAATTTCGTATTCGCCAGTTTTCAATCAAAATCACGAGTGTAAATTGTTGGCAACACCGAACAGGAACAATGTAATTTGAAAAAAGAAGGGGGCCGTTCCGATAATGATACAAATAGGTTGTAAAGTAGCACTATTGGTTGAGTTAAAGGTTAGTTAGTAGTTAGAAGGTTAGTTAGTAGTTAGAATGTTAGTTAGTAGTGAGAAGGTTAGTTAGTAGTTAGAATGTTAGTTAGTAGTTAGAAGGTTAGTTAGTAGTTAGATGTTCGTTGTCGTTGACGGTCGTTAGTATTCGACGTTCGTTCGTCCTTCGCATGTTCGTTCGTATTCCGGTTCGTTCGTCGTTCGTCGGTTCGTTCGTCGTGCGCCGGTTCGTTCGTCTTCGCCGTTCGTTCGTCCTTCGCCGTTCGTTCGTCGTTCCCGTTCGTTAGTCGTTCGCCGGTTCGTTCGTCGTCGCCGGTCTCTTGTCGTTCGCCCGGGTTCGTTCGTCGTGCCGTTCGCCGTTCGTTCGTTCCTTCGCCGGTTCGTTCGTCTTCGCCTGTTCGTTTAGTCCCCCTTCGCATGTTTGTTCGTCGTTGCGGGTTCGTTCGTTTCGCCGGTTGTTTCTCCTCGGGTTTGTTCGTCTTCGCCCGGGTTGTTCGTGTCGCGTTACGTTGTCTTCGCGGTTCGTTCGTCCTTGCGGTTCGTTCGTCTTGCCGGTTCGTTTGTCGTTCGCCGGTTCGTTCGTCCTTGGCGGTTGTTCTTCGGCCCCGGGTTAGTTGTCTTCGGGTACGTACGTGTTACGTTCTTAGAGTTGAGAGGTTAGTTTACCCCCAAGGGTTTGTTAAGTCTAGTTTGCGGTTCGTTAGTGTTCGCGGTTCGTCTCGTTTGACGGTTCGTTCGTCTTCGCCGGTTCGTTTCGTCCAGTTCGCGGTTGTTCGCGTCCTTGCCGTTCGTTTTGTGTTCGCCGGGTTCGTTTGTCTTCGCCGGTTGTCGCTTTGTGTCTCTCCTGCCGGTTGTGCTCCCTCTTCGTGGCCGGTTCCGTTCGTCGTCGCGCCGAGTTTATCGGTCCATTCTCCGTGTTCCGGTTTCTCGTGGGGGGGTGGGCAATAATATTAACAAAAAAACTGTGTCGTTCGTACATAATAGGGGTGGGGGCGGAGTCAAAAATAACTCCTCCAAGGTGCACTCGTGGGTCGTGCGGGGGGGGGGCTCTCGTGTCTTGTGCTCAGTCTGGCGGTTGGCTCTGCAGCAGGTTCGTTCGTCGTAGCGCGCCGGTATCGTTCGTCGTTCGTCGGTCTCGTTCGTCGTGCGCCGGTTCGTTTCGCTCGTGCCGCCCGGGTGTTCGTCGTGCGCCGGTTCGTTGTCGTTCGCCGGTTCGTTCGTCGTTCCCGGTTCGTTACAGGCCTTCAGCCCGGTTCGTTCGTCCTTGCCGTTCGTTCGTCTTCGCCCGGGTCGTTCTCGTTCGCCGTTCGCTCGTCCTCCAGCCGGTTCGTTCGCTCTCTTCAGCCGGCTTCGTTAGTCGTGCGCCGGTTCGTTTCGTCCTTGCCGAGTTTCGTTCGTCTTTGCCGGTTCGTTTCGTCCTATCGCCGGTTCGTATCTACTTCGCCTGTTCGTTCGTCATTGGCCCGGTTCCTTTGTCTCTTGCCCGGTTCTTCGTCCGTTATCCCCGGTTCGCTTCGTCCCTCCCGGTTCTTTCAGTCATGAGAAGGTTTAGATGTCGTTTCGACTCAAGTGTTTAGTCGTAAGTAGCATGTTCGTTAGTAGTGAGAATGTCGTTAGTCGATATAGCAAGGTTGTCGGATAGTTAATCCGAGCAAGAGAAGGTTAGTTAGTAGTTAGAAGGTTAGTTAGTAGTTAGAAGGTTAGTTAGTAATTAGAATGTTTCGCTTAGTCCAATTAGAATGTTCGTTCGTCGTGAGCAGGTTGTTGTCCTTTCGACGTTCTTTCGTAATTAGCCGAGTTCGTTAGTAGTTCGACGGTCGTTCAGTATAGAAGGTTAGATAGTAATCAGAAGGTTAGTTAGTAGTTAGAAGTTAGTTAGGCTTTTCCTGTTCGCTCGTAATCCGTTGTTAGTTCGCCGGTTCGTTACGTCGTTCGCTGTTCGTTCGTTATTCGCCGGTTCGTTCGTCCGCCGGTTCGTTGTTCGAAGTTCGTTCTGTTAGTCGTGTAGCCGGTTCGTTCGTATTCGCGGTTCAGTCGTATTCGCCGGTTCTTAGTAATTAGAATGTTAGTTAGTAGTTAGTAGAAGTAGCATGCGGTACCACTAAGGATACAACTAGATTGTTATTCTAATGCAGGGATTGTTTATAGGAACGGGTATTTAGAATGTGACAGACTAAACCTTCCAATCGGATAGTATAGATTACAATAAAACATTTATATGAACGTGTGACACAGGAACAACGGGAGCCAGTTGTTTACACTGTTTACAAGGCGTGATACAGGAACCACGGGGAACAGTTAACACTATTTACAAGACGTGATACAGGAAAGATGGAAACGAGTTGCAAGCACTGTTTACAAGGTGTGACACAGGAAACAGGGGAACTAGTTGTGAACACGGTTTAGAAGACGTGATACAGGGAAGATAGAAACGAGTTGTGAACACGGTTTACAAGGCGTGATACAGGGACTATGGGAATCAGCTGTAAGCACTGTTTATATTGAGTGATACAGAAACCAAGGGAACCAGTTGTAAACACTGTTTGTATGAAGGAGTGTTGTTATGCAACCGAGCAGAAAATGAAAAATGAAAAAAAAGTTTACAGAAAAATATCAACTGATTTGGTACTATTAGTGTATACACATCCATATTCTAACCAAGGAGATTGACGTAGTTTGACAACTCCACCAAATAGTGCAAAATTGCATATAATTTGTTTCATTTCCGTTTTCAAGCTGTTTATTATGTTTAGAAAGTGAAATGAGTAAATTTAATTTACACAATATGCATCAGTTACGGGGTATTTTGCTTCCTGTGTCCACAATTTCATACTCTCCCAACAAACGGATCTCAATTCACAAACAAAATTCAAAGATTTTTCTCGAGAGTGTTAAACCTCGATTAAACTTCCGGGTTTGATAGCTGATAAAAAGAATAGCCCGGTACCTAAAGTAGACACTCAGGTTTTCTTTGTGTGCCGGCCAACTTTATCAGTATAGTTGTCACAGGAGACTGATGAAAAACATCTATATGTGCAGGTATGTTTTTAAATATTTCGGTTGTGAATATTAATTAGATTCTTAATGTGTGAATGTTTACTATATACTACAGGTGTGAATGTTTACTATATACTACAGGTGTGAATGTTTATTATATAATACAGGTGTGAATGTTTATTATATACGACGGGTGTGAATGTTTATTATATACGACGGGTGTGAATGTTTATTATATACTACAGGTGTGAATGTTTATTATAAACTACAGGTGTCAATGTTTGTTAATTTATTATATACTATAGGTTTGAATGTTTATTATATACGACAAGTTTGAACGTTTATTATATACTACGGGGATGAATGTGTGATATATACTACAGGTGTGAATGTTTATTATATACTACAGGTGTGAATGTTTATTATATACTACAGGTGTGAATGTTTTTTATATACTACAGGTGTGAATGTTTATTACATACGACAGGGATGGATGTGAGGTATATATTACAGGTTTGAATGTTTATTATATACTACAGGTGTGAATTTTTATTATATACTACAGGTGTGAATGTTTATTATATACTACAGGTTTGAATGTTTATTTTATACGACGGGTGTGGATGTGTATTATAACTACAGGTGTGAATGTTTATTATATACTACAGGTGTGAATGTGTATTATATACTACAGGTGTGAATGTTTATTATATACGACAGGTGTGAATGTTTATTATATACGACAGGTGTGAATGTTATTATATGCTACAGGTGTGAATGTGTATTATATACTACAGGTTTGAATGTGTATTATATACTACAGGTTTTAACGTTTATTATATACTACAGGTGTGAATGTTTATTATATACTACAGGTGTGAATTTTATTATATACTACATGTGTGAATGTTTATTATATGCTACAGGTGTGAATGTTTATTATATACGACATGTGTGAATGTTTCTTATATACTACAGGTGTGAATGTGAATGTTTATTATATACTACATGTGTGAATATTTATTATATACGACAGGTGTGAATGTGTATTATATACTACAGGTTTGAATGTGTATTGTATACTACAGGTTTGAACGTTTATTATATACTACAGGTGCGAATGTTTATGATATACTACAGGTGTGAATTTTATTATATACTACATGTGTGAATGTTTATTATATGCTACAGGTGTGAATGTTTATTATATACGACAGGTGTGAATGTTTCTTATATACTACAGGTGTGAATGTGAATGTTTATTATATACTACATGTGTGAATGTTTATTCTATACGACGGGTGTGAATGTTTATTATATACTACAGGTGTGAATGTTATTATATGCTACAGGTGTGAATGAGTATTATATACTACATGTGTGAATATTTATTATATACTACAGGTATGAATGTTTATTATATACTACAGGTGTGAATGTTTATTATATACTACAGGTGTGAATGTTATTATATGCTACAGGTGTGAATGTATATTATATACTACAGGTTTGAATGTTTATTATATACTACAGGTGTGAATGTTTATTATATACTACAGATGTGAATGTTTATTATATACTACAGGGGTGAATGTTTATTATATACGACAAGTTTGAACGTTTGAACAAAATTGCATATAATTTGTTTCATTTCCGTTTTCAAGCTGTTTATTATGTTTAGAAAGTGAAATGAGTAAATTTGATTTACACAATATGCATCAGTTACGGCACGGGGTATTTACTTCCTGTGTCCACAATTTCATACTCTCCCAACAAACGGATCTCAATTCACAAACAAAATTCAAAGAGTTTTTCTCGAGAGTGTTAAACCTCGATTAAACTTCCGGGTTTGATAGCTGATAAAAAGAATAGCCCGGTACCTAAAGTAGACACTCAGGTTTTCTTTGTGTGCCGGCCAACTTTATCAGTATAGTTGTCACAGGAGACTGATGAAAAACATCTATATGTGCAGGTATGTTTTTAAATATTTCGGTTGTTAATATTAATTAGATTCTTAATGTGTGAATGTTTACTATATACTACAGGTGTGAATGTTTACTATATACTACAGGTGTGAATGTTTATTATATAATACAGGTGTGAATGTTTATTATATACGACGGGTGTGAATGTTTATTATATACGACGGGTGTGAATGTTTATTATATACTACAGGTGTGAATGTTTATTATAAACTACAGGTGTAAATGTAAATGTTTGTTAATTTATTATATACTATAGGTTTGAATGTTTATTATATACGACAAGTTTGAACGTTTATTATATACAACAAGTGTGAATGTTAATTATATGCTACAGGTGTGAATGTTTATTGTATGCTACAGGTGTGCATGTTTATTATATGATACAGGTGTGAATGTTTATTAAATACTACAGGTGTGAATGTTTATTATATACTACAGGTGTGAATGTTTATTATATACGACAGGTGTGAATGTTTATTATATACGACAGGTGTGAATGTTTATTATATACTACAGGTGTGAATGTTTATTATATACTACAGGTGTGAATGTTTATTATATACTACAGGTGTGAATGTTTATTATATACGACAGGTGTGAATGTGTATTATATACTACAGGTGTGAATGTTTATTATATACTACAGGTGTGAATGTGTATTATATACTACAGGTGTGAATGTTTATTATATACTACAGGTGTGAATGTGTATTATATACTACAGGTGTGAATGTGTATTATATACTACAGGTGTGAATGTTTATTATATACTACAGGTGTGAATGTTTATTATATACTACAGGTGTGAATGTTTATTATATACAACAGGTGTGAATGTTATTATATACTACAGGTGTGAATGTGTATTATATACTACAGGTTTGAATGTGTATTATATAATACAGGTGTGAATGTTTATTATATACTACAGGTGTGAATGTTTATTATATACTACAGGTGTGAATTTTATTATATACTACATGTGTGAATGTTTATTATATACTACAGGTGTGAATGTTTATTATATACGACATGTGTGAATGTTTCTTATATACTACAGGTGTGAATGTTTATTATATACTACATGTGTGAATATTTATTATATACGACAGGTGTGAATGTGTATTATATACTACAGGTTTGAATGTGTATTGTATACTACAGGTTTGAACGTTTATTATATACTACAGGTGTGAATGTTTATTATATACTACAGGTGTGAATTTTATTATATACTACATGTGTGAATGTTTATCATATGCTACAGGTGTGAATGTTTATTATATACGACAGGTGTGAATGTTTCTTATATACTACAGGTGTGAATGTGAATGTTTATTATATACTACCTGTGTGAATGTTTATTCTATACGACGGGTGTGAATGTTTATTATATACTACAGGTGTGAATGTTTATTATATACTACAGGTTTGAATGTTTATTATATACTACAGGTGTGAATGTTATTATATGCTACAGGTGTGAATGTGTATTATATACTACATGTGTGAATATTTATTATATACTACAGGTATGAATGTTTATTATATACTACAGGTGTGAATGTTTATTATATACTACAGGTGTGAATGTTATTATATGCTACAGGTGTGAATGTATATTATATACTACAGGTTTGAATGTTTATTATATACTACAGGTGTGAATGTTTATTATATACTACAGATGTGAATGTTTATTATATACTACAGGGGTGAATGTTTATTATATACGACAAGTTTGAACGTTTGAACAAAATTGCATATAATTTGTTTTCATTTCCGTTTTAACTTTTTTTTGGTTTAAAAAGAATGGGTTTTTCCAAAAATACTACCCCCGGGGGTATTTCCGTGTAAAATTTAATTTAAAAAAAAGGTTAATTAAAAAACAAATTTAAAGTTTTTTTTCGGGAGTTTTTAAACTCGATTAAATTGGGTTTTTTTATATAAAAAAAGGGGTAAAATGGTTTTCTTTTTAAATTTTTCAAAGTTTACGGGTTTGGAAAAAAACAATTGCATATTTTTTTTAAAAATTTCCGGGTTTTAATGTTTTAAGTTGAATGAATTATAATTTGGGGGTTTACAAATAATGGAAGTTTTTTAAAACGGGGAATTTATTTTCCTTGAATTTATATTCACGGGGGATTTTATTAAAAACAAAATTAAAAAATTTTTGAAAGTTTTAATTTTTTAACTTGGTTTGAATGTTTAAATAGCCCGTTTAAAAAATTTTTTAACAAAAAAGTTTTTTTTTTGCCATTTATTTTTTGTTGTACAGGGGCTGTTTTTATATGGCAGGGTAAAGTTTTTTTAAAAATGGTGGGGTTTATTTTCTAGGGGGGAATGTTTATATAACCAGGTGTGAAAGTTTAAATTTCACAGGTGTAATTTATTAAAAATTTCCAGGTTGATGGGTTTTTTAAAATACGGTGGGGGAATGTTTTTAATTTCACGGTGTGAATGTTATTATTTCTACAGGGTTTGAAGGTTTTTTATAACTACAGGTTTAAATTTTAAAAGGGGTTTTTTAATTTATTATTACAAGGTTGAATTTTTTTATATGCAAGGTTTGGGAAGTTATATATACTAATTTTGAATTTATTAACTTCCGGTTGATGTTTATTTATTTTTACAGGTGTGATGTTTATTATAAACAGGTGTGAATGTTATTAATCTACAGGGGAAAGTTATTATATTTCTACAGTTTTAATGTTTATTAAAACAAGGGGTGAAGTTTTTTAATACACAGTGTGAATTTTTTTATATACTACAGGGGGGGGAAAGTTTTTATATACACAATTTTAAGTTTTTAACAAAAGGTTAATTTTTCATTTGTTTTTTAACGTTTTATTTTTAAAAGGTGGAAATGTTTTAACAAAAGACGTTGGAGGGGGTTTTATTCCTGGTAAATTTATATTCCCCCAAAGGATTATTACAAAAAAAATTTAAAATTTTTTAATTAAATATAAAATTCCGGGTTTGAATGTTA
>NW_022981521.1:0-8380 GCF_902652985.1 Pecten maximus
GGTTTACTACGGGAAATCAAAAGATGTAAAATGTAATAATGTTGTGGTTGAAAGATTGGGAATCACTATATCGTCTGTTGAGTTTTCATATGTGTACGTTTTTCTGTACCCAGGTCAAATTTAGATTTAAGGTCGATCCAAGAGTACCCCCTCTCAAAATAAATATGTGCCTATCAATATCGTGTATGCCTTCGTGAGCTGCAAGTGGATGCACGAGCTTATTTGTGCATTGACCCTCATTGGCATACAGTTCCATTCCTCGTGGATTCCAGCGCCAACGTCAGTAAAGCCCTTTATATGCATTTATATCTATGGTCTATATTTTATATTCTAAAAATGCTTGGAGAGGGGACAAAACATTTGACTTTTGTTTTCTGGAACCATCCATCCAGCGCCAACGTCACCTGAGCAACGTTGATTAGGCTTACGTCATATCCTTCTATCTAACTCGTTCCATAAATGTTATATTGGGAGAAGTCAGATCAATCTGAAATATGACGAGGGTTCAGTGCCATTGATGGAATTGTCACAGGCGACAGAGTGGTTCTCTATCTTTCGATTACGCCATTATGACATTCTATAGCAATTCTTCCAAATGAGTTCCAAATGGATCATTCTATTGTAGTTATTATAGTATATCAGATTTGCTAAGCACGGTAGCCTGGAATATCTTTGCGTCGTGATTGAAAAGTTACCTCTCCGTCCAGCAGGTACCTATCACAGACAATAAAGTGGGCTAAGTATGTGACATTAGTGTTGTCCCCCCTATCACAGACAATGGAGTGAGGTAAGTATGTGACATTAGTGTTGTGTCTCCTATCACAGACAGTGGAGTGAGCTTAGTATGTGACATTAGTGTTGTCCCTCCTATCACAGACAATGGAGTGAGCTACGTATGTAACATTAGTGTTGTCCCTCCTATCACAGACAAAAGAGTGAACTAAGTATGTGACATTAGTGTTGTCCCCCCTATCACAGACAATGGAGTGGGCTAAGTATGTGACATTAGTGTTGTCCCTCCTATCACAGACAATGGAGTGAGCTAAGTATGTGACATTAGTGGTGTCACTCCTATCACAGACAATGGAGTGAGCTAAGTATGTGACATTAGTGTTGTCCCCCCTATCACAGACAATGGAGTGAGCTAAGTATGTGACATTAGTGTTGTCCCTCCTATCACAGACAATGGAGTGAGCTAAGTATGTGACATTAGTGTTGTCCCTCCTATCACAGACAATGAAGTGAGCTAAGTATGTGATATTAGTGTTGTCCCTCCTATCACAGACAATGGAGTGAGCTAAGTATATGACATTAGTGTTGTCCCTCCTATCACAGACAATGGAGTGAGCTTAGTATGTGACATTAGTGTTGTCCCTCCTATCACAGACAATGGAGTGGGCTAAGTATGTGACATTAGTGTTGTCCCCCCTATCACAGACAATGGAGTGAGGTAAGTATGTGACATTTGTGTTGTGTCTCCTATCACAGACAATGGAGTGAGCTTAGTATGTGACATTAGTGTTGTCCCTCCTATCACAGACAATGGAGTGAGCTACGTATGTAACATTAGGATTGTCCCTCCTATCACAGACAATGGAGTGAGCTAAGTATGTGACATTAGTGTTGTCCCTCCTATTACAGATAATGGAGTGAGCTAAGTATGTGACATTAGTGTTGTCCCTCCTATCACAGACAATGGAGTGAGCTAAGTATGTGACATTAGTGTTGTCCCCCCTATCACAGACAATGAAGTGAGCTAAGTATGTGACATTAGTGTTGTCCCTCCTATCACAGAAAATGGAGTGAGGTAAGTATGTGACATTAGTGTTGTCCCTCCTATCACAGACAATGAAGTGAGCTAAGTATGTGACATTAGTGTTGTCCCTCCTATCACAGAAAATGGAGTGAGGTAAGTATGTGACATTAGTGTTGTCCCTCCTATCACAGACAATGAAGTGAGCTAAGTATGTGACATTAGTGTTGTCCCTCCTATCACAGACAATGAAGTGAGCTAAGTATGTGACATTAGTGTTGTCCCCCCTATCACAGACAATGGAGTGAGCTAAGTATGTGACATTAGTGTTGTCCCCCCTATCACAGACAATGGAGTGGGCTAAGTATGTGACATTAGTGTTGTCCCTCCTATCACAGACAATGGAGTGAGCTAAGTATGTGACATTAGTGTTGTCCCTCCTATCACAGAAAATGGAGTGAGGTAAGTATGTGACATTAGTGTTGTCCCTCCTATCACAGACAATGGAGTGAGCTAAGTATGTGACATTAGTGGTGTCCCTCCTATCACAGACAATGAAGTGAGCTAAGTATGTGACATTAGTGTTGTCCCTCCTATCACAGACAATGGAGTGAGCTAAGTATGTGACATTAGTGTTGTCCCTCCTAACACAGACAATGAAGTGAGCTAAGTATGTGACATTAGTGTTGTACCTCCTATCACAGACAATGGAGTGAGCTAAGTATGTGACATTAGTGTTGTCCCTCCTAACACAGACAATGACATTAGTGTCGTCCCACCTATCCTAGAAGTGAGCTAAGTATGTGACATTAGTGTTGTCCCTTTGTACCCTGAAGTGTTGATGTGACCACTCCGGCGACTGGGTTTCCGTGATAGGTATAACATTTTCCACAGGAAAGTATTACAGAATTTAAGTAAGTTTCCTAAACTATGTTTTCTCCCTTTAAATTCTGCAATACTTTCCTATGGAAACAATAAGTTTAGGAATTTCCTTGAGTTAAAGAGTTCAATCAAGTCGTTCGCTGTGCTCGTACTTTGTGTCAGAAGTTGATTTAAGGCCCTTTGTTCTTATGGCTGGATTATATTCAACTGATACACCATTTTGCCGTCAGTTGGAGTCTAATGTTGTTGCCACAGTCTGTAAATACTTTGGTTCGCTGTTGTTTTGGGTTATAATACTTTCATAGGAAATACTAACGGCTGATGCCAGGAATCCCAGCAAGTCGTTCAAATTCATTACAGCCTTACTCCTACATCGTAATCCTAAGGAGGCAACTCTACCGCCGTACAAAAAGTAAACACAATTATGAGTAGTAGTAGTTGTTGTAGTAGTAGTAGTTGTGGTAGTAGTAGTAGTTGTGGTAGTAGTAGTAGTAGTTGTGGTATATTATGTGGTATAGTAGTCTAGTAGTAGTAGTATTTTCTGTATTGTGGTAGTGTAGTGTAGGTGAGTCTAGTACGTGTGTACGTAGTTTGTACGTTAGTAGTGTCGTGTTGTAGTAGTCGTAGTGTGTGTAGTAGTTGTTGTGTCGTAGTAGTAGTGTGTAGTCGTAGTGGTAGTAGTAGTAGTGTTGTGTTCGTTTGTCAGTGTAGTAGTCAGTAGTTGTGTCGTGTAGTTGTAGTAGTCAGTGGTGTGTAGTGTGTTGTTGTAGTGTCGATGTGTGTTCGTAGTGTATCGTTGTTCGTAGTCGTAGTCGTAGTCGTCGTCGTGTCGTTGTCGTGTGTCGGTTCAGTGTGTCGTATCGTGTGGTCGTCGTCGTCGTCGTCGTCGTGGTCGTCGTCGTGGTCGTCGTCGTCTCGTTGTGGTCGTCGTCGTTGTGGTCGTCGTCGTGGTCGTTGTGGTCGTCGTCGTTGTGGTCGTCGTCGTGGTCGTCGTCGTCGTCGTCGTCGTCGTCGTTGTGGTCGTCGTCGTGGTCGTCGTCGTTGTGGTCGTCGTCGTTGTCGTCGTCGTCGTGGTCGTCGTCGTCGTCGTCGTCGTGGATCGTCTCGTTGTCGTTGTGGTCGTCGTCGTTCGTCGTCGTCGTCGTCGTCGTCGTCGTGGTCGTCGTCGTCGTTGTCGTTGTGGTCGTCGTCTCGTCGTCGTCGTCGTCGTCGTCGTCGTGGTCGTCGTCGTTGTGGTCGTCGTCGTGGTCGTCGTCGTCGGTCGTGGTCGTCCTCGTCGTGGTCGTCGTCGTGGTCGTCTCCGTCGTCGTTGTGGTCGTCGTCGTTGTGGTCGTCGTCGTGGTCGTCGTCGTCTCGTGGTCGTCCTCGTCGTGGTCGTCGTCGTGGTCGTCGTCGTCGTCGTTGTGGTCGTCGTCGTGTGGTCGTCGTCAGTGGTAGTAGTAGTAGTAGTAGTGGTAGTAGTAGTAGTAGTAGTAGTTGTGGTAGTAGTAGTAGTTGTGGTAGTAGTAGTTGTTGTTCTGAGAAGATTATTCAAACTTCGGAGGATGACTGAAAATCGATAAAATGAGAGAGAGAAAAATGAATAAAATAGTTGATCGACGACATACGCCATTAAAATCTTGGTGTGACAATGAACGGGGGAAAAGAGAACAGTTAGCTTTACTGTGGTGTGGGAAAGCTTAATTGGCATTAAAAAAGTCTTGTCTACCCATGTTTTCAATTTTGTCCACATTGCTGAGTCTGTTTGACACATACGTAGGAAGTGTGGCGGGTTACAGTAGTGAAGTATGGAGTTTTCATACAGCCCCTGATATTGAGAAGGTCAAATTAGATTTTTGTAAAAATATTCTTGCAGTTAAACGATCGACACCGAATGCTATGATATACTTTAAATTAAAAAGGTGTCTAATGTTACTCCTGTGTAAATTAAGAATATTTAAATACTGGTGTAAATCAACCACCACAAAGAATTGTTTATTAAAGGCATATGTTACGAATATATGTACAATCCTAATTGTAAAAACTGGCTGGCTAAAGTCTAACAAGAGCTTGTCTCATTAGGTATGATGGACATTCGGACATTTCCGCTAATTATCAAAAACTATTGTTAGACTACGTGTATCTCCCCATTGTCTTCTCATCAAATCAGACGTCATCGAGGATTAATATCACTTCATTTTTGAATGTCCCTTGTACAGTGAGTTGAGAATCAAATATTTGGGCCTTTCTACGGCCAATCAGTGTGATAAGGCTAATATTTTGCAGGAAGATACTTAGGATCAACTGTAGGCCTATGTGGTATGCTATTCAAAACATCAGTTTTTTTCTGGCTCATAAAAAATTCCAGGGGTCAAAGGTCACAGGGTGTATAATGCAAGTTTCATTGTTCGGGCTGATACAAATTCAATATTGGAGGTTTTTTTCAGCTAAATAGGTGCCAGGTTTAGAACCAGAAGTTGCCAAATTAAAAAAAAAATATGATCCCTTGCAGACCCCCCAAAAAATTCGGCGCGAGCATTATCACTAAATTACTGGAACCCCTCCCCCCTTCCCCCTTTCGAAAATCCTGGATCCGCGCCTGGGAAAGATTTTTTTTTTTTTCATATTTCTTGAGGATATCTCTACGGCTGTCTAAACAAGAATACAAATTGAAAATGGATGCTGTTCATATCTTAATTTCACAGAAAGTAATGAAATTAATTTTCTCTAATGTCTTGCGATGATCCCATGTTGTGATTGTCATTTGTGGATAGATCTAAAAACATATATGTAATTGGGAAATGGCTTCATATAAGTTTGAAAGCCTTTGCCCAATCCTTTTGTATATATTGATGCAAATAAAACATGTTTTAATCAAATCGAAAAATAATATGGCCGAAAGTTTAAGCTTAATATATATAAACGGTCGAGCACGCGTAACAATCTGCGATCTCCAATTTTGGTCCGTTAGCGAAAACAAATGCTTTAAAAGTCTTTTATTTTTGTTTTAGTCCATGTTGACTTTATAAATATGGTGCATTAACGAAAAGTCAACAACTTTCTCTACACGAACAAGTTACAAACTTTCGATATTATTATCGCACATGAAAGTCACGTCAGATATAACTTTAAATACATCGATTGCAACTTACTCTCTAGAAAACGACCCGAATGATTGCAAATTTGCTATATTCATTTTCCGCTGGGGGCGGCCCCAGACCCCTCGCAAAAAAAAAAAAAATCGGCTCGCGCTTACGGCGCTCGCATTATCACTAAATTACTGGACCCCTCTTTCGAAAATCCGGGATCCGCGCCTGTTTTGGCGATACTCGGTAGCAATAATCAACAATTGGTGGGATTATAATCTATACTCAGCAGAATGATCATTCTGCGTACAAACAATGCAAGATTAATTATAAATCATTTAATAGTTTATTGGATTGTCATATAGTTCCGACACTGCATGTATGCATCTGAGAATAACTGTTAACATTATATGAATTCTGCTAAACACTTCACCCGTCTTTTCTGATGCAAGAAGTACGTAGATCATGATATTTAAGTAATATTATGAAATGCAAGTTATCATTTGCCACGCATATCAAATATATTTTGGCTCGGTACGTTTAATGGGAAATCTCGGCATGAAATATATTCAATGTGCAATATTATGGAAAAGTTCAATTACATAGTTAATCTGAATTGATATTAATAATACATATATGTAGTTGATATGATATCCAAGTTTGCTAAGAAATCAGCACCAACTACCACAGACGGCAGCTTGATAAGTGTTTGCATTTTGAGATGGCCCCCAGGCACCGTAATAGTACAACAAGCGTTTTTGTGATCAAGTCGCTTTAAATTAGTAACAGGAAGTATCCTCTGTTCATGTACCGTGTTTATTTTTAGGACTTTGATCAACAATGGCGTTTATTTTTGATAGACCAGGCTCGGCTAGCTCAGCCTCTGACAGGTAGGCCATGTAAAGCTATATTTTACTGCTGAAAACTAAAATTTCCAACGTGTTGTCTTAATCCTAAAGTGATAACCGGTGCAATGCGACGGGTAAAAACACACAGGCTGTTACACTTTCCGCGACATTTTTTTTTTGATGAACCAAGCCACATGTGCTTCTTACTTCGATATTATTAAACAGCGAACAGAAAAATAAGTACGTTATTTCATTATGATTGCATTTAAAAACATTCGATTTATTAAAAGAGTGGCGGGCCCCAAGTGGACGACTGACGGCGTAAATTCTGTCCACGTGCAACTGCATGCGTGTAATTAATCCCGGACGAGTTGTGCGCCGGATGCACGCGCACGTGTGCAAATGCTCACACTGCACTTTCTAGGCCTAATGTTTACAGATTCAATGTTTATAGTTATACGAAACAAAACAGATAAAACTTTCAGATATCTATGAAGTGCATTAAATATTGATGAATTATGATAACAATGATGACAATCCACATGTCTACAACAAAACAATTTGGAGCTGTTCCAATTTTTGTTTCTTATATTTGTGTATTAATTTCCTAACGTGGTAACCTTTCACAAAATCTGAAAATACTGTACGTGTTAATAATCTGAAGAATTGTGTGATAATCAGGTGCCTACTAAATCTTTAAGATCATATTATTCATTCTTATATATAATTATAATCACTCATTTTTCATTATTAAGAGGAGACTCCCAATTGTTGATAAAACTTTTTGTATTACAAAATTAAAGAAAAATAATTTAATGTCTACAGTAACAGAGAGAGAAGTGGAAAAAAGTATTGTTTTAGTTTTCATAGTACTTTCATGAGACTTTGATAGCTTAATAAAATAATAATGCATGTCATGCGCATTTGTCAGAGAGGAGACTCCCAATTGTTGATAAAACTTTTTGTATTACAAAATTAAAGAAAAAATCATTTAATGTCTTAACAGAGAGAAGTGAAAAAGTATTGTTTTAATTTTCATGAGACTTTGATAGCTTAATAAAATAATATGCATGTCCTGCGCCTTTCTCGAGTCTGAAAAATGTTCATGTTTGTCAATTGTAAAAATGAAGGCTATATATCTGTCATGAATTAAGTAAGTTTGAATGTATTAAACATGATCTATAAGTACCAAACATGGAAATATTTCATTTCTTCCTTTTTGTGAAAAATTTGAAATGATTTATCTCCCTTTAGTTCTGTATTGTCTTTTCTGCTTATTAAATTTATAAGAAAGAAGACTTCTGCCTGATAAGATCCTATAGTATTCCAGACTTGAAAGCATCAGGGGTGGATTGGTGGTAGATTAAGAATAATATGCTCTAGATAGATATCACCATATGTTCAGGCATAATTGTATAACACGCGTTCAGGCATAATTGTATTAAACAAAAATATCCTAACATTTTTTTGAATTCAATATTTTATCCATTGTGCATTAATTCAAAATGAAAGTTTACATGTTACATAATTTTCGTTTGAGGAATGTTATTTTATTTGTATGGAGCTGATTCGATGGGATGTCCAACAACAAACAGATTAGTGCCATTGTTTGAAGATTTTTATCAGCTCACGTAAACACTGCTCATGTAAACACCACTCACGTTAAGACCACTCACGTAAAACACCACTTATTTAAACACCGCTCGCGTAAAACACCACTCACGTCAACATCACTCGCGTAAACACCCCTCATGTAAACACTAGTACTGCTCACGTAAACACCACTAGCCGTTTGAATGTCTCTTTACATTCATGTTCCTTTCTTTATGGTA